>NC_039504.1:2979527-3240265 GCF_003590095.1 Trichoplusia ni
TTATGCATGTAATGTAGAACAAAATTGCCTTTTACACTACGCCAAAAATGTTAATAGGTAATGAGTTATCGTAATATTAAAATCTCCGCGCGAGAAATTAAAAATCGATGAAACGTAGCGAAGATATCGTTGGCATCCATATACTAATTGTACTATATATATACTAATTGTACTATTTATATACTAATTACTATGTATATACTATGTATGTACTATGTATATACTAATTGTTTGTTTGATTGTTTGTTTGAACGCGCTAATCGCAGAAACTACTGGTTCAAATTGAAAAAATATTTTTGTGTTGAATATACCATTAATCGAGGGAGGTTTTAGGCTATATGTATATCATCACGCTGCGACCAATAGGAGCGAAGAAAAAGTCATAACTTATATCTTCTAACCACGCAGACGAAGTCGCGGGCAACAGCTAGTACTAATATATAAAGCTGAAGTTTTGTTTGTTTGTTTGAACGCGCTAATCTCAGGAACTACTGGTCCAAATTGAAATTTTCTTTTTGTGTTGAATAGACCATTAATCGAGGAAGGCTTTAGACTATAAACTATCACGCTGCGACTAATAGGAGCTAAGATACAATGGAAAATGTGAAAAAAACCGGGCAGGTATACCTAAATCATAACTTATATCTTCTACCCACGTTGACGAAGTCGCGGGCAACAGCTAGTTTTTAATATTTTTAAGATTCTTTGGAACAGATCGGAGTAGATTTATTGTTTACCTAATTCAGTGAGATTATACATCTTCCAAAAAACTATATCAAGTTGGTTGGCAATTTTCACTAGAAGTAAATAATAAAGTGCATGGTTCCGCTTGACCTTGCAAAATAATTACTTTAGTGTTTTATGTCTGTTTAAGTGGAAAGATATAAAACAATTCCCTTTTAGAAACATTTCATTTACAAAACATTTCACTTACTTAATTTTCATTTAAAATTAAGTAGTTCAAAGGTTTCACTTTTTAATATGAAAACCAAAAATATACATATATAAATGCAAATGCACATACTGTTCTTTCGATTTTCTAAAACTGTTTATATTTCTTAGAATATTTGTACCATTTTATTTTCCGCATATAAAGGTAACATCAAATTGTTTAAATCTTCGTCCGGATCAAAAGACCTATAAAAGAAACATTTGTTTTACACGTCAAGATTAATGCTTTAGATCTAATTTAGATTCGAACATGATGCCTATCTGTAGTACAGTCGATCGCACAGTAATAGAAACATTAATTAACAAATTTCAACCTTAATGTGATAAAATAAGGATCATTTCATTTTCAAAGTTTTACCACTGATGTCTATCCCACTCTATCTACGAACGTTCCTTGATATTGTAATCATTTATCATGAGAAGGTTTTCTAACCATTTTTTTGGAGCGTTTTTTTTTGTATGACAGGTTGTAACCGTAGCGAGCATAGATATTATCATGACGTTTTTCGGATAATGTTACGAAAGACTAATTTCATGACTTGCGATGGCATTAATATATATAATCTAATATATGGCCCAAGCTATTTAAGCACAAGGATTTTTATTTCTTTTTTCAAATAAATAAATGCGGACAACATTACATACATTGTTCTGAACCCAAAGTAGGTTGCTGAAGCACTTGTGTTATGGAATTCACATACAACGAAAGTACCACAAACACCCAGACCCGAGACAATGTAGAAATGTGAATTTTTACATTGACCCGACCGGGGATCGATCCCGGGACCTCAGAGCTAGCGACACCTTGAAACCGGTGCGTACGCCACTCGACTGCTTACAAATTTATGCATATTTATCGTTAAATTTAAAAATGGTCCTTAAAAATATAGAACAAGAAATCAAATTGTACCTAAAAAAACCCTACTCTTATTATTATTTCTGTATTGAATTTTAATAATTTGCACTACACCTGAAACAAAATTAATATTACCCCACATTATTAGCACCTCATGTTACCCGCCTACGGTAAATCTTGTACATTTTCCATAACCCACGCAACTCGAGAACAGTTTTAAATTACATTAAAATGGGCGCCATTTGTATTTCGAAATGTCACTGTGACGTTTAACACTGGAATCTGAGTACAGAAACAGAAATTGTGGCGTCTCAGAATTATATCCTTCCAATGAGACGATGAAACGCGTTTGTATTAAATGTAAGTGTTTGATATGACATTTGAAAAACTGTCTGACAATTGTCAAAAATCTTTGCACCAAAACCCCACTTACTGGATATCATAATATATCACCGTCTTGGTGCTATTTAAATAGAGAAACTGAAGTTAACTCACCTACTTATATTTGGGTTAACTCTTTGCATATTATTTTATTACGTACCAACTAAACCTCATTTCGTATTGAACCTGCAGATTCTAAGACATTTCATAATACGATCTCTGTCGGATACTGAAACGCAATTTAAGTTTAAGACGTTATCTGTCGATACACCTAGCTTTAAAGTGAGAAGGACAATAGAAGATAGCAACTTAAAACTAATTGACAAATACGAATGAAATAAATCGAATTAACTTAGATTGCACGAATAGCCCAGTTTAAAAACATTATGTGGATGGTACAATACCCGCGTCTGACAAACATTCGTGGATAAAACAAATAAAACTGCGTCTGGGTGTCTTGTGCATGTGACTTGAATGTTTGTGAGATGCCCGCGACACAAGGATTAGATTCGTCAGTGTGGTTACTAACTCTCAGTTAGAGTGATTATTAAAAAAATAGGGTTTTCTAAGTCTATATATGTGTCGCCATAACATACAATCATGGACGTAAAGCGCGGCTTAGGTAACGAGCACTTAAAATTTAGTCATGCTTGAGTATTCGACCAATAGTACGTAAGACCATCACTAACAATGATTGCTATTCACAGACCACTTCGTAACTTCAATTAATGGCTACGAAGTAGAGGTCTACAACCACCCTTTACACGAGGACTATTGCGGTTGTGCGAGCGAGATCGTAGACAAGAAGATATAGAGCGGCATCTTTCTTCCACAATTGCAATAGACTTTGGACTTTTGCGATACGCCCCCTGATTCAAAATTTCAACCAATTTCATCTATTAGACTTGCTAATTTGTTATGATTGTATTTTCTTTGATGTTACGCATTTGTTTCGTATAATCCGTCTGAGAATAAGTCTTAGAATGGATAATTTAATTTGGAATTCGCGATTTTCCAAGATATTTATGTTCTATCGTAAAACTTCAGTTCCTTGCAGTTTGATACAAGAGAATTACATTAAATATTTGTCGGCGTGGCTCTCTTTTGGGTGTCAGGATAGCCGACATCGGGATAGGGTATTCAATAAAACACACATTCACGCCTCATTATCTCATTATCGTTTAATCCTAACCCTATCTGGACATATTTCCAACAACGCCCGCCCGTCACCGCTTGCTAAGCGCGCTGGAGAGAACAAACGGCGCAACAAACTCCCCAGCCTTGCGCTGTCCAATCACTACACATTATTTAGTTACTTTACACAATCTATATTCACAATATTAACAACACAATCATCAATTACGCCTCAACAATTACTAACTTTAATATTACGCAATAATCACTTAGTAACACGACCATCTTCAAACTTATAATCCACTATTCTAAATTCAAATATAACCGCGCTTCTATTTTACAACCAGCCAGTATTGGCGCGAACAGTAACTATATAGGTTTTATGAATGAGGTTGCGAACTATTTTGCACCAATGAGGTTTTAATTATGATTTAGTTATTTATTCTCATGCTCATCTCCGACATATTAAACAATCGCCAAAACCCCAAAATATAAAACCGTATTTTGTATTTTTTGAACTACATGATATGTTAGGACAGGGAACTAGCTGATTATAAAAAGAATAAAGTTTTACGTTATAAGTATAAGTTTTTTCCAAAGGTATTTACAGCTGGAATTCCTTTTAGCAACGTGCAGCCTCTTCATTATGCCGACTATAGTCGGAGACAAAAGCCCGCATTTAATAAGATAATAACATGATCAGCTTGTCCGCTTCAAGAACTCGACGTTTTAATGGATTTTCAGATTCAAAATAATATCCAGCTGATGGATATTCTTCATGAATGTCTTCAAGAAATCTTCATGTGAGCATTCACTTGTTTATAAGGGTAAAACGGAATCTAGTACTAAAACACTTAAAAGATGAGTTGAGTTACGTAAAACGTGTAGGTATTCTAAAATTACTTACCTAATTACATTTTTCTCTTTTGGAGTCCTACACAAGGACCAGAAACAATTGAATTAAGGTCCTTATTTACCGCAGTGAAGTGATATCATTACATCATCTATGTTAATATAATGTGTTGCTAAGCTAACTAGTAGGATCTTAGCGAGTTGGCACAAAGGCAGAATGTTACAAAGACCATTTCTTTGTACGTGGGAGGGTCAAAGCACAACTTGAATTAATATAATTTATTCTGGAGAATATTATTATAATTAATACACCATCTTAATGCCGGCGAAACACATTGAGCTTTTGTACCTATTTACATAGTTAACTTAGTTATTTCTAACGTGCGACTCACAAAAATACAAGCAAAAGAACATCAATTACGACGTTTTCTAAAAATGAACGAAAATCACTACTTGGGCCCTTAAAAACACTAATGTTACACTTAACTTACATTTGAAATTGTTTTTTTTATGTCACGTATATTCTATAACTAGCTGTTGCCCGCGACTTCGTCCACGTGGTTAGAAGATATAAGTTAGGAATTTTTGAACGGAAGCCCCCGAAGATGAATAATTTTTCCTGTTTTTTCCACATCTTTCATTGTATCTTCGCTCCTATTAGTCGCAGCCTGATGGTATATAGCCTAAAACTTTCCTCGATGAATGGTCTATTCAACACCACACATATAATTTTTCAATTTGAATCAGTAGCTCCTGAGATTAGCGCGTTCAAACAAACAAACTCTTCAGCTTTATATATTAGTATAGAGTATAGATAACCGATACAAATCAATCAATAATTGTAATCACCAGGATTAAAACTGGCCAATTTCTATTGTTGGAAGTTAAACTTTCATCTAGAATCTAAAGAGTGTCATAAGACCACAGACCTCGATGGTTCTACTCTGAAAGCGCACAGACGTGACTTACGTGACAGTTAAATGTAAGAAATGCTACACACTGACGACTAGAAGTCGTACAGCTACCACGACCCATGCTATAAAAGTTATAGGGCTTAAGTTATTATTAATAATCTTAAACCTTCATTTGTTGAATTAGTATCACCACATGGTATTATATGTAGCTATGGGTAATGGTGCCTTTAATACAAAAGCTCTTAAAACAAGATTTTCTACATCTTGTAAATAAGATGCTGCTTCAAGGAGATAGAGCGCTGTCTCCTCACAATCTACTTTAAATTTATCGTTTAAATACATAATATACAAAAAAATAAATTGAGCTAATCTCTACACACGCTTCCATATCGCACATTGGCGTGTTCGCATTGCTCGCCCTATCTATGTAAATGGTTAGGAACATATTCACAAAAGCGTAATAAATCTCACGTAGTGTGTGATCTCCCCTGATTATTTAATCACTTATAATGTCGATTCAGACAACTTTATGGCGTTACGACTTTCGGATATCCTAATTGCGTACTTTGATCGTATTCCGATGTAAGAAACGGGAAACTGCATTTAGCGCTTATATATCCATTTACAGTAACTACTTATACGACGTGTTGTGGGTCCGATCTCATCACAGTACGAGCGTTTGTGTGATTCACTAATACTTGTCCCGAGTCTGGGTGTCATGGCTTGGATGTTTATGTAACCCCTTGCAAAATAAGGACTGAATTCCTTGGCGATGGAGTCGTTTTTCTTTTAAGAAAAAAAAACTTGTTTTAACAAAGCCTAGTCATGTATTGAATCCCAAATCTTAGTGAGGTTAGTAAGTTTTAAAAATCTGGACGAACTGTATAAATTTTAGTCAGTAGATAGTTTTGTATGGTATGCAGTGAAAGAGAGTCTTCCTATGAAGAAGAACGAGCAAGAAATTTCTAATATAAAATACACAGCATATCTTATACACTCACATTTCAAAACATACTATACAAAATTATTTGAACAATCAATTCAAGAGTCACGTTCATCGTCCTTGTGCAGGCGCCCTTACCATGCAATACGTCCACAGCGTTCGGATATCCTGATTGCGTACTTTAGCACTATCGGTACGTATCGCGCTCGTATAAGAGCAAGGGAAATCTGTACGACGCCGGCGTACTACGCAGAAATACGATAAGTGCTTCGCTACGACACTATTGTCGAACAAAGTAGTTTGATACTGTAAAGTACAGTTTTATACAATGTGTTTTTGCTTTGAAGGTCCCGAAACAAGAGTTTTCTTGGAAAGTGGAAAATGTGTTTTTAATTTCAAGCAATTTAGTCTTACAGTGAATATGCGAAAAATGGCAATGACGCTATCGCAGTACAGCTTCTTTTTCTTCTTCTAGCGGTGCTTCTCATACTTCTGCGCTAGCTCCCCGGTCCCCTGATGTTTCTGAACCAAGACATGTTAAAAAGCTTAATTAAAGAGTTTTCATGACTAGAAAACCACAAATAACACAATTTTCTTTTGTACTTTTTAACGAGCAAGTAGTCTTAGCAAAAAGATTCTCACGTAACAACAATTTTTAACATAAACTCGAGTCACTTAAAAAGCATGACATATCCGTGACGTCATCATCTTACCAGGGATCATACCATGCAATCTTACATAACGTCATTGTTGTCAATTCTAAGTGGGTTAAGCAGTTTCGACAGGAGCCAAATGGCTACTAAAACTACATTTGGCATAAGATGTTTTGGAGGAAAGTTTGTTCAATTGGTCTAAACCCTGCCAGATTGTCTGCTTATCTCTTACACAATCATTATAATTGAAGTCTAAGATATAATAATTATACAACTGAATTTCAATGGTATGCATTAGAATTGTAAAACGCGTTTAATTCAGTAAAAGGCAAAATTTGAAAATTTCCATCAACATATTTTGATTTTGGTCGAACATTTTGGAGTAGGTCGTTTTCAGAACTTTGTCTTGTAATCCAAAGAGCGCATAGGTGTCCTTTGTTTAAAAAAAAAATAATCACATAGATTTTTGATGAATTGTTCGAAATCTCCGCGTGTAACTTAGCTAGAAATAGCACATGATTTAGAAGCTGCCTTCGATCTCAATATTCCACAAATATTTACCTATTAAATACAAATTTACATATCCTCTCAGAAGCTTGCAAAACAAACAATCTGAATGACAGTATCAGAATGCTAATGGGGTTGTTATTGCGAACTAAATAGAGGTCAGACTCCAGCTATCTGTCAAAGATGGCGACGCTGGAGGAAAACAACGGGATTTGCATAAGTACCTTTGTGATTGACTAGTTAAGCAACACGGGTTCGACTGGGCAACGGGTGCGAGGAAGTAACAAATAATTAAGACATTATCATCAATTTAACGTGACTTATGATAATATAGGCTCAACCGAGCACAAAAATGTTTGGCAGTGTCGACATTTTCTTACTGTTGGAAATATACGCCATATGTTTTCTTTTCAGTAAAAAATATATTGGTACTACGCCATACGGTATTTTAGGTATTTTAATTGTGTAAAAAATACAGAGTATTTCCTGGAACTGATACTTTCTTAAACGCTGTAATAACTTGAATGTAAAACAATACATACTTACCAGATATCTTTAGCTTTAGGAATTTTAATGATACTGATTGTGAAACTGAATGATGTTGTCAAATTGTCTTTAAGGGTTAAATAAAAAATTGGCTTGTTATACCAACAAAAATATTCTTAGAATAAAATATGTCTGTGGAAGAGTATGCTATAACTTAAAGTATTCAGTTAAATGGTAAAAAACATAAAGTGTTGACGCAAAAGCTATATTCGGTCAATTCATTTTTAAACATAATTCCATTATAATCACTTTATACCCAGAATTAAACAACATTATTCGTAAAATATTTATGTTAACGTTATCGTAAGTTAGACAAAGAACTGGGAATCTGATATAATTGGTTTATTTCTATTGGCCTGGAGGCTTCAAAAATATTACGAGAAAGGAAGAGAAGGAAGAGAATTTTTTATAAAAAAAAAAAAAAAAGATACATCGGCGTTGACCGAGGTATATTTATAATATCTCAATTCAATTCTGTAGTGGCACAATTACAGTACTTTATTATGGAATCGATATAGAAAACAGTTCATCAAGCTACTAAAATTTTTATTATTATCTTTACCACTACTAATAATAAGACATTTTATTCTATACTTACGTATTAAAACTTAAAAAAGTTGAATGCTAAGGTAAATTTTATTATCAAATTAACACCAGTCAAACAGAAATAATAAAATATAAAATCTTGTAGTATTAGAGTACTAAAAAAAATATAAAATTCAAAAAAGAGTTTTAACTACAAAGAGGTCCGCACTAACTGGTTTATCTTCCACCTACATCTCATATTTAAACCGTCGTTATTGGAGTTATATTTCAGTCGCCGCCCTACATAGTTCCTAAATAGTCGGCTACCACGGGACACGTCTGGTCGACAAACCTTGACCTTTTGTTTATTTCTGTTCCTCTAAGGTAGACAGAAATCGACGCCATCTTACGTTCAAATATACTATTGACGGATTTAGATTTGAAGACGACTGGCAAGTCTTGAAACATAATATAATCTAATATTCCTTTAATTACAGTTACTTTAAAAAAAAAAACTAATACTCCAATATATAAAATTCTCGTGTCGTTGTTTGTTGGTAGATAAGACACACGCCTTTTTTGCCTAAGATATAATAACTACTTATTCATAGTCGTCTAAGTTATAATATTATTTACTTATTTTATAAAATCCACAAAAGGAAAAAAGCCTTAAAGATGTCAACTTCTAATTTTGCCATTTACGCTTCTAACATATTTTATATTAAGTAGTATCATGTCGCTGCAATTTATATAATTTTAGGCAACATTTTTACTTTTTATTATAAATGCATTTAACAAATATTTAACACCTCACCCACTAAATAAAACTAATTTCCTCACATATATCGCCCAAGTCCAAAGAGGTAACATCACTTAGACTTATGTCAAGCCTCCATCATGCGGGTCCTATCTAATGCTATTTACCATGACATGCAAGACACATCATCAGCTCAGAGTGTATATTTCATGCTCAACACTTTGATAAATGCAATTAACAGACCTTAATTTATCATCGTAACTTAGTTTCGGGTAACGGATTGGCGACTATAATATGATTTATCAACGACTAGTATTGTTGTACTTGTTGTTTATGTTGTTTTATATAGATGTGTTACTATATCTATAATAGTCTGTGGATGGAATATATGGATGGTGCATTAGAGCGTCAATTGATAGTTTATGCTGTCGATCGGTTGATGTGCTATCCTTAAGATGTGTCCGGATTTTAAGTCTTCTGCAGAGGAAGTGTGTGATGTAAATTCGTTTAAATGAACATAAAAATCGAGGTTAATATACCTGGCACATATATTTAAAAAAAATTGAAGTTTTGAGACCAAAATACACTAACTTTTAATATCCTAAAGAAAAAAGTCAAAGTTCCAACTATAATACACAAATGATCGATGAATTTTCCATACCGATCCAAACATTATTCACGCTAAGTGACCACACGTTGTTTCTTACTTCGGTAACAGTATAATATCATCAAAAGAAATCAAGAGACCAGAAGGAGAAGCAAATTAGTCTGCGGACAAAGTTCAGTGACATCAAAGAAAACAAATAACGATAGTCTCTATACTTTATACGGTTATATATTACCTGGCGGTGATTGGAGTCGCCACTGAGGATCAGGGACACACGTGATTTATATCTTAATATACTGGAACCGAAAGTATAGAATGTAGAGATATTTTTTTGCGAAAAGAAAATTAGTAATGGAAATGACAGACTAACAACAGACCCTTGGTTCTGTTGTTGTTTCTCAAAGAGTTCAATTTTTACAGTTTGGTTTCGTTTTTAACCATTTTTTATTTATTTTCGTACGTAAGAATTCAGTAACGACATGAAGTAAAAATTTACCGATAAGTGACCTCCTGGCTTGGCCACTAGAAAATAAAACAGAATAATAAACTTAAAAATTTACTCATCCAAGTATCGAACTTACAACCGGCCATTTTAGTGTCTTATAATATTGAGTAAGTCCAAGATCTAATTTGTTACGGATTTACGATACAGCAGAAAACCAAGTCAACAAGAACCAACAAGACCAACAAATTAAATCTTACAACCAAAATGAGAAGGATAAAAATCTGCAAGATTTACGAGTATTTTGTTCTACACGAAAATAATAGCAGCTCTCATCCCTTGTTGATGTTAAGGGGGCGACTAATGGAAATATTTTCCTAATGACTCGGCGAGGACAGCTCGGTAATGGCGAGCCCACTTGAACAGCCACCGCACTTTATATCCATTTACTTGACAGAGACCTTTAGAGGCCTCGAGATTCCTGACTATCTCTTTAAGTACACGAAAATTTAAATATAGTGATAGGGTATTTGACTAAATCTGTAACATAAAATTCTCGAGTCACAGTGTACCAAATAGTCCAAACATTTCGTCCAAAACATTTCGACCGATTCTTATAAAATTTTGCTATTGGGTAGGTTTGAGAATAGGACAACATACATTTTTTAAATTCAATACAACTTATTTTAATGGCAAAATATAATTTGCTGGGACAGCTTTTCTAGAAATATAAGTATTTTCAATCCGTCACACAAATTTCTAAAGCATAGCACTTAAGTATGGTAGTGGGTGTTAGAAACATCACTTGCTAGTTAAAAGCGTACTGTTTAGTGATGACATCATGTCACACGAGATTTTAAATCGCAGTATCAAAAGGTGAAACTGCAAGAATGGCTATCAGGACTCCTTGTTGCTGGCTGGCGTACTTAGTGACACCATTACGTTATCAAAAATATTCGTAAAAAAATATTGAATATACTTTTTTCGGGTAGAGTCGGTTTATCTACGCGTGACCGTGACATCGGACACGAAAGTGTCGAAATTTCGAGCACGAGAATCTAAATAATATAACATAAAACGATCGAAATGGATTAATAATAATTTTATTTCAAAGAATAATCTATATTTTCAACCGGAAAAAAGGAGGAGGTTCGTCTGTATTTTCGTTTATGTGTTTGTTACCTCAGAACTTCAGATTGCATGAACCTTACTTGAGATTTCTATATTTTTTTCATTTAACGAGAAAAAGCTGTCATTTGGTTGCTGTATTATGATATAGATTTCTTTAGTAAAATAATAAATCAGGGTAAAACTGAAACGGAACCATCATGTTATTCACGATAGCTACCATTACGAGACCACATAAATTGTAATTTTGTCACAGTAACGTTTGAACACATAACAATAATGCGTAAAATACAGTAAAGCATAAATTTCGCTCTCCTTCACATTATTCTGACCTGATTCTAGTTGCCAAGGTTTCAAGCATCTGTTTCTAAATTAAGAATAATATTCGGCTGTAAATTATCCTAATTACTTCTATGATAAAAAAAGTATTTTATGTTTGAAGTAACGTGTCTAATTAAACTTTTATAAATGACTAATAACTCTATGAAAAATTGCTGAAAAACACGCTAGTTTTTTGTCCATATAGGCTACAAACATGTGAATGTTTTACTCGGTTTTTTATACACGCGTTCTTTATGTCTTGCGTACCACGGTTAGAGGAGTGGATGAGGTCATCAAGCTGAAGCCTCTGAGCCAGACGTGTCGCGAGTTCGATCTTTGTGCTTATGACTTAAGTGTATGTGGAATCGCTTTTCTTTTAAAAAAAAGAAATGAAAAGCAATGGTTCAAGCGAGCGACGGCCGTGAAAAAGATTCTGACATTGATATAAAGATGAACTGATTGCGTCTTACAAAAAGTTCTCCATTAAAATATGTAGTCACATTGCTCTAATAACATAAAAGCATACGTTCGTGAGTGTATGTCTATCTCTGTTAAAACTTCAGACGGTTGAAAATCTCGATAAATTTAAAAGAATGAGGGATAAAGCTATTTAATTAAATAAAGAAAATGGTGGAAATGTTAGCCTTAGCCTTGTAATTGACCGGATTGGGTTAAAAATTAGAATACTTACTCATTCAAAAGTTAAATTTATACACCTACAGTTCTAAAGGTTACAAACATATATTATAATAATAAATACACAGCCACAAGCGATCATTAAAAATATCTTAAAGTTTTAATTGCAATTTGTCTTCTAGGAAGACTTAAGAAAAGCCAGTCACGTATAAGGTTTCCATTATAAGGGTGGTTTCAGAAATGCTACGTTAACAATTCACGTCGTCTCCGTGAATTATATCTTATTTATAACCTTATTATTATTAAACGTAAAGCTTTAATTGCTTTATCATTATTTTGATAGTGTGAAGATCGACTAGTCCATTTCATACAAGCAATAGACGAACTTATTACATCATTAAAAGTACTATTTTAAGATAAATATATGTATATTCTCTATATTTTCTTGTACGCAAATCGTATCGTCACGCATATACGCGATAAATCAGATACTATTCCATACAAAAAAAAGTGATTCAGTAACATATTTAATCTAAATTCACGAGTAACTGAGCATTATCTCCGTCCTCAGAGTAGCCACAATTGTAAAAGTAGAGCCAAAGCCGGTATACTTAAGAATTGCAGATTGATAATTGATTATTTTAGAACGCAATCACAGAACAAGAGATATTTGCTACGTACATCTGATTACGTTTAGGCTTATCATCAAATACCTCCTAACAAAGCCTCAGCCAAATCATGTATTGTATCATTGATATTCCAGCAACGTGTTCAGAAAAGTGTGAGAGAAAAGGAACACTCATTGTAGTGTCGGCGATCAATCAACTTCAATAAACATCAACTTTACTGCCGGCTTCCCGAGACAGTTACTTGTTTATGGCTACACGTGTATAACGTACATCCCTAGTGTTTCCGACATAAAATAATAACACCAACCGAATCATATAGGTTATAGAAGACATGATAGGTTGAAAATCAAGAATTGAATATCGATGTGTAATTAAATGCGCCAATTAGCACCAGATAGCTGAGTCGTATAGGTCACCAAGCCAAACTCATTGTGCGTGATATTCTGCGCGTTTGATCTCCGCCTAGGACAAGAATGTATGTATATGTAATGTAGTAGACTGAAATTAAGAAAAAAGCACGACTCAGAACAATCTGTTTCGTTCCTCACGTTCAGTTCTCTTATTGAATGACGTAACATTTGAATCAGCTCCATCAAAGAATAACCTTAGACATTAAAATAAATCTGTCCCACATATTGTGTGAATTTTACTTTTTCACGGTTGGTCAATAAAGAGATGACGTCAAAAGAACCGGTGATTTGTCGGAAAACGAAAATAACAATGTCACATGCAAAAATAAACAATATACGTAGTCAACGGCAGGGGCATACCACCATCTATACATCTATGCATATAAATAAAATTGGAGTGTCTGTTTGTAAAAACGAAATATAATAAACACTTTATTGCAATGATATAAATAATTATGTAAATGTACACGGAATTTATTTATTTTCAATTTTCGTAGGTCTGTTTGCTGACCACTCACATTCTTGTCACTGCTAACATTTTTACTTATAGTTTAATTGTTTCTAATTGCAGCTACTCTTTTTGTTTAAATATAAAACTTTTCTTTTCGTGGAAATGAGACATCACTCTACAGGGCGTAGCGCTCCATTTCGCTTCAGCGCAAGTCTTGATTTTAAGAACTAGTGGTATACCCCCTATTCGTACCGTGATCCAAGCCACATTGAAATCCACTCGCCCGTGTATTTATTGTCGCAGAGCTCTTAAAATACATTTTATATATTCATCAGTCGTTTATTTCTGTATGCACTTGTATATGAAACAGGTCACCGAGAATTTCAGAAGATAAATGCTTTTTAAAGTTTTTGTAAACTGAAATAGTTTTTTATTAGGCATGCAATCAGTCTGTGATTCTTCTGACTTAGACTTATTTATCAAGCGTTTTCATTTGCAGTCTATTTATAAACTTGATAGCAGTTTTCAAAAGAATTAATTAAATTTCGTCTTATCCATTACTTTAAGAACGAGTGTCACATAGGTTAAAAATGTTAAACTAAATAAATGCGAAACATATGCGAAAATAAAACAATACATTTATAAAAAACTTTGAACAGTATTTTACCACTAATAATATACCACCGTTCAGTCGCTGTAAGTGTCATAGATCTTATAACAAATTTCACGAACACCAATTAAACCATTCAATAATTATCAAAGATACGACACATAAATGAGAAAACTTATACGAATATACAAAAACGAAACTCCTACAAACAACAATAGCTATTACCGACAAACTAAACGAATTAAACAGATGACGAGCAGTCCGTGAAATTGATATTACGTCTTTCTCAATTCAGTTCCAACAATCCCAAGTAAATCTCATTTCACGGACTTTAAGGATACACAAAACTAAAATTATAATAGGTGGTCCCCCGGTAGGCATAAGTGCCCTTGACCCCGTGACCCTCGGCAGTGACCTTGATGTATGACATTAGGTGAGTGGGCCTCAGTAATGACCAACGACCTTTTGGAGGGAAAAACAAATCTACTTAATACTTATTTTGTTGTTTGTGTTCAGATTAGTATCGGTGAAACTATTCGCGGTGTGTTTGATTAATATGTTTTTTTTCCTTTTGGTTTTGTTTTGTGGATATTATATTTCTCCTGCACTCATAACGTGCCTAAGTAAAGATAAAAAGCCGTTACATCAATAAGTATCAATACACAAGCTCAAAAAAAAAAACAATTGAACAAGCTTTTTAATTCATTAATTGATTGTAGTGATAGCCTAGTGCTTGAGGTCACCACGCCAACCCACTATGCACGACCACTGGTTTGGGATCTTTGTGCATATGAAGTTACTTTTTATAAAGCCCCCGCGACACAAGGATTTTAATTCTGAGAACGGTAGAGGTAATAAAAATTCATAATATATTTGATCACATGGTGATAGCTGAACTTCCTAGGAGCTCAAACAGCAAAACCGAATAATCTTCCTAAAAACTTTGAAACTTTAAGAAAACATTATGAAAAACAAAACTATTTCGCAAAACATTTAAACACCAGGAACAGCAGCTCAGTGGCGATGCATTATGTATTTGTGACAGAGACCACCATTAACCCCGTTACGCTACATTGTGCATTGCTTGCTCCCATCTGAGAACAATAACAGAAATAGAACAGTTATAGAAATGCGGTTCCTAAAATGGGATTATGGAAAACAAAAAAATAATTAAGCTATGGTTTTTCTTTTAAAAAGAAAAACTATGTTGCCTGTCTTCATTGTGATAGAAAAAAATAGTGCGTTTTGCACGTATGATTTACATTTAAGTTATTTATACTGATATTATAAAACTGAAGAGTTTGTTTTAACGCGCTAATCTCAGGAACTAATGGTTAAAATTTTTTGTGTTTAATAGACCATTTATCAAGGAGCGAAGATACAATGGAAAATGAGGAAAAAACGGGGAAAATGTTTGATCTTTGTGGGCTTCCGTTGCGTGGACCGCGAAAACGGTTCAAGATCTTCTAACCACGTGGACTCGATAGTTAAACTACATCTTAAGCAATAGCATTATAGCGGCAATATTATTATTTTGTTTAAGGCAGAAAATTCAAACGCATTGGCATGCCTTTCACAGTAAAGAAATTTCCTTCGTCTTTGTCATTCAATGAATTGACCCTAATCTGTCTTCAGCACCCAAGCTTATTCGTCTCTCTCATTAGTATAAAGGCTCTATATACATACATACACATAACATACAAACTAACAAGATTACGCACTTAACATGAGCTAAGTCACAGTCTACTGCCTCCAGACCAGACTAGACAGTATGACTACAAATCTCATACGATTCTGTTGGCTTGCCTCCTTTATGTCCCATAAAATATTCGCCCTTGACAAAGGGAACAATGTCTTAATCCTAGTTTATAGGTTCCCTATCTACAAGATATTCTTCCGAGTCCCAACGTAATGGAGACACATGTTCTTTTGCCTTTATCTTGATTTATACTTTTTCTAATATCACTATAGTAATTCATAAAAGAAGTTTATTATGTTGATATTTGGCCTACTTGGTCTATCACATGTATATTAACGAGAATGAGAACTGTCAATAAAAAAAATGGTATCTCCAAAATAACGTGTTGGCCAGTGCGCATACATTCTAAATGTTTAAAGAGAGATATTTAAAAGCAGTACTATATTTTATATGAACATTGGTATATATTCAAAATGGCCGGATAAAAAGCTGCAGTGATAAATAAATTTTGGTCTCGGGCTAACTTTTAACGGTACACACGGATTTATTTCCCATTTTACTTAATACTTTAAAGACTACTATTTTTCATAGTACACTCCATAACCCATTTACTAGGTCATATGATATCTCTTGGAATTACCACGTCATGGTCATTGCGAAAGAGAACCGTACTACTCGTATAAATTTCATCTCTCTTTCATTCGGAATAGTCACTAGACCATAGTATTGACACAGATTATTTTTCTAGCTATTATTTTCTAAAAAAAGATGCTATATTAAAGATACCTACTATTATTTGCCAAAAGAATGGTGACGTCATAAAAAGTATTAACATCATCAAGGTTGAGATTACAATGAAACAAACAAAAGCTATTTTAAAAGAACAATTTAGAACAAGTGTACCTGAGTCATTGTAGGTATAGTTTCAGTAGCGCACTTGTTGACAGAGTTTGTGGGTGTTAAAATATGGCCACACAAATATAGCAGAACTAATTATTTAAGAGCGGATGTCCGCTCTGCTGGTTTCTTAACGATTATTAATGGTGATATTCTCGCTTTATTATGAAGAATGTTGGATCTAACTGTCTTCTCTTTTTCTGTGAAGGATTTCTGTCTTATATCTTTAAACTATAGTAACCGGTTTGAAACCTCCTTGCTCTTCTCACAATAAGAAAAAGAGGTTGTTTTCAAGAGACCGAAAACTGTTTGGAGACCGAGTAAAAAATAGAAAATCAATCAAAAATAGAACAGAATAAGCAGAGAAAGAGCCTCTCTAAATTCAGATCTGTTCGGAATTCAAAAAATCACATGTCATCCAACTGCCTCTAAATTATGGGCATATCATTTTTGACGTCGTCAGCCAATCTGTCTCTGGCTGGCGTCCAACGAAACGTTAAACCTAGCTAACAATTACTGAACAATACATACTACCGTTGTCTATCCCTTTCGTCGTTAAATGTGTGATAAAGACAAAACATAATATTAAAGACTCATATTCTGAGAAATGTAATAAAACAGCATGTGTGGAAAACGCGTCTAAATTGACCAGATGGTTGACGAGCGCCGACGCGTGTGATGACTCTGTGACAAAAGCTGTATTGCAAAATATAAATGAGTCTTCATGTATTCTTGATTATGATTTTTATTTTTTTCAATCGTTGACCTTTCATACCAATCCAATTTATTTTCAAAAAACGAATAGATTGAAAATAGAAGGCGCTCGACCAACTCTTTGAGACAAAAAAAAGGTTAAATGAAAAGTAAATGGAGCCGAAATCTATTTTTTCTTAAGATTGATTGATAAATCCCATGAAGAATAAAAAGAAAACAAAATTACAAAGTCAAAAAGTGACATAGAACTCTGTGAAGTGAAATATACTTTCTGTACTACTTAGAAAAGCTTACATAATTATAGGCACGTTGTGTAGTGTACGCAAGGTACGGCCAAAGGTAGCGTGACAACGGGCGGGATCGTTTCATTCAGTGGCGCCCACCGTGGGGCGTGTGTAGACCTACCGTAAACATTTCTCAAGGATGTTTTTAACACCATTCCACTGTACAAACAAATAGGTATATAATTACATATTCTTTTTATTTTTATTGTGAGTTAATTTGACTTTTTGACACGTATGTAACGACTTGCTTTTGTGGGTAGTCAATTTAAATTGGTATGTAGAATACTATGGCGTAGAGACAACATGTAATCAATAAACATTTCAACATATCAACTCTATACTAAATATTACCACGTTACATATTCAATATGCAAACATTTGATTATACGTAATTTACGATAATAATAACGTTATGTCACGTGTAGAGTTTGAAACGGAACAAACGTTGGAACCGACAAAATCGATTCTTGGAACTGTAACATGTAACGAAAGGTTTATTCGATATAATTGCTGAATTAATAAAGCAATAAACTTACTTTGTAACATTTTACCGTGTCAGATGGCGAAAGCGATAAAACAAGGTTTTTGGGTTGAGACATAATTGGGTCGATTTTACCCTATAGGTTTTTGGAGATATCAAAACTTACAGCCTAAAAATCAAGGAGAAATCTTTTGACAAGTTTGAAATAATTTACATATTTTGTAAGCTTATCATCATTTTGAGGTGTTTGAAAATCACCGTCATTAAGTTTAAGAATAAGAAACTCAACATTATTCTATGCAACTTGTTGGATATCAAATAAGTATGATTATTTATCAGTATAATAGGTAAATACATAACATTACAAAAAGTAAATCAGTTAGTATAAATTTAAATATCCAGAACATTTAGACCAAGCTAAGAAGTCCCAAAAACACCTTTAAAATTAGGTGAAAGCATTTGGCAGGGCGAGGTGAATTTGTAAGTAATATTTCAAAACTGCTTGATATAAGAGTGTCGTCGGATCGGCGTCACTCGGCTCTTGGACTCAATCCAAGCGACTCGTAAACTAACAGACAATCTGGAGGTAAACATTTTGCATAAAAAATAACGAGATACTAAAATGCGAGGTGAAAAATATGAAGCCATTAAATTGTAGAAAATGTTAAGAAATAGAAATGTAGAGATGATGTTCTGTTTGATTTTAAAGTGAAGAATATTATGAGTGATATTTCGTGTTTTGACATTCTTCTACATACATATTATAAAGTTTACAATAAGTTGATTTTAATTGAAGGTTAACCTTGACTTTTTATATAGAGATGGATAGATAAAAACCTCATATATCGTATTTTAAACAGCTTGTTAGCATTACCAGCTCTTATGAGGAACTTCAAGGTTTCGTTTAAAACTTCTTGTACATTTGAACAGATTCCGACGAGAAAAGAACCAGTCTTTAACAACATTAATTACACGAACAATCTTTCAATCTTGAATAAGTATTCTCGAATATATTTCTGCTTTTAAATGCCTTTGTAAGCAATCACTCAGTAAGCCCTCGTCGTTACCGTGAATACGATCGTTACTGAGAGTATCAGTTGGCCCTAAAGGATCTTTACAATACCTTAAGGGCTCCCGTTATTGACAAGACCGGCGGGAAACTACAATGGAATGCTTAAAATAGACCTCGTCCCGTAGAAGTCTAAGTTTTGTGCCAGGATATATTACATAGTACTCGTACTTGTTTTTTTGGAAAATATTCTATAATACCTGTCTAGTTCTTTCATACCTTATCTGGATACTACATTTCCTTATCTGGATCTACTGAACCGTTGTTGAAAAAATATTTTACCCATAGAAATCTACGTGGTTTATAAAACCTACCGCTCAACAAAGAAACAGCGGGAATATTATTAAAAGCTTATCGTAATTCACTTTAGTTCCTCATATTATTTCCTACGCACTTTATTACGCTGATCGACTTACCGAGATCAAATTCTATCAGATTTTTTGCCTTAAAGTTACAATTTCATTATAAGTTGTTAAGCTTCTAAGAAGTTTGCTTTTTACTTCCAAGCGATGTTCGCTACCGAAGTATTGTAATTAAATATTTGAAATTTGTCTTTGATAGAATTTGCTTTTTTAAGGCAACAGTCCGTAGGTCTAGCTTTTATGTCAGTATACTTATAGTTTATTCTATTAGGTACATCTATGACTCTTTTACCGGATCCGGATTACCGGTTTATCACGGACGATATATAAAAATAAAAATTATAAGTCGAACACTATAGGTACAGCTCATCAAAATTCCAATACAATACGTTGTTCCTGGCCACACAATGTCAACGTAATAAAAAGTAAAACTTGAAACAACAAGGACTTAGGCAGTACACAAATAGTTGAGGCACACTATTAAGCCGCTTCCATTTTGTGCAACTGGCCTTTCAGAATAATGAAATATGCACGTAAACAAGACGACCAATACGACGAAGTCATTTTCCCTATTCCCACAACCCAAGGTCTATAATTGTGTCACATCACCAGAACATGAAGGATTTTCAAAAAGAGAATGGCGTGTTATCAACGTTATCAGTTTCCGCGTAATTTCCCGCGTTTTGTCAGCAGTTCGGAGGGGGAATGTAATCGACTTGACCTTTTCATCATAATGGATAATAATATACTTTGAATACAAATTGCTGGAAAATTATAAGTGTTCGTGACGAACTTAATATATTAATAAAGTATCGATGGAGGTATTCTTTTGTCGTGCAAATGTTCACTTTCTATAGATAATGTATATCGACCAACGAGCTTACGTATACACGTAATTGTTCGTTATTTACTAGAACAGAAAAGAGGCTCTTTACGTTTTTATTTTTATTTATTATTAGGTATACCAACAGCATAACATACATTTTTAACAAATTAGAAATTAAGTAACATAGTGTCTCGTATGCATGTCTATTATAGGTACACACAGCATTTATATTTTAGGTGTACTAAGGTTTTTTTACATGTATTTATATTAAATTAAAATTTACATATACAAATAAAAAAAACATATACTAAAACTAGGGGTAATAAAACAAGTTAAACAACTAGCTCTATAAACAAAACAGTTTTGTTTATTTTTTCATTGTTCCTTGAGACTTTATTACATTAAACTATGTACTCTTTAGGTGAGAGACCTAGATTTTTGACTTTTATTGCAACATAGTCTTTAAATGGTCACTACTCCAAAACCCACCGTGCGCGTCGTGGCTTAACGGTCCAAGTGCGAGTCAAACTTGCGACTCAGCCTGGCAACAGCGGTCAGACAGCGGTGCCTCAGTAACAGGGTTCCGTTGGGCACACTGGATACGGTAAAAAAAAACACAACCGATCTAATTTTCATCTATCATCTACCTTTAGATCTCTTACCCCGTTTTAAGCTAATATAATTATGAACGCTTAACAGCGCAATACAAGAATTAGAGATGTAGAAGACTCATTCTGACCCGCAATAAAATAACTTTAAAACGTTACTGTAGGCCCCTTGTTTTATTTTTTGCGAAATAGACATATTATACTAACATTATGACATACCTCACGTAGCTTAAACTTACCGTTTCTATCCAACCCCCTGGGGCTGGCGGCGCCAGACATGTAGGAACCGTAGAGCATTGTTGGCGACTGTTTTATAACATAAAGTGTTTGCTTAGAAACTATTGCAGTTGAGATTTGTTCTTCAATATAAAAGCTAAGTGTTGGGTATTTTAAATGGTTTGTAGGAATGTTAAGTTGAACTGTTCAGCTGTTTAATATTGAAAACTCTTTTTAGCTATAGAAACTTCATAAATAAGACAAAAATATTATCATTGCGACCCGTTAAACAAAAGATAATGTAATTGAATATGGTCATATCGTATCGTAGTTGACCAATACAACGAACACATATTTAAGAATCATTCAGTATCTTATATCGCTGTATTAAAAGCAATGCATAGAAGATATCTATCCTCCATCACCCAAAAAATCTAAACCCCGGAAATAAAACATACATAAACTATCCCCACAAATGTCCCAAACCCATCTACTATATTTAGAAGCATGTGGTCAACTTTGCAAGGTTGTAGCACTTACAATTTTACGGTAGTAGGACTCGCACCAAGGCCGACCCCTCCCTTAGGGCTACCCCAAGGTCACTACTCCAGACTACTTCGAAAATACACTATTCAAACAAAAAACAACCTTAACACAAAAACTTTCAGTCTCAATTTAACTGTCTGACTCAATTAATAGCTACCACATTCCTCCAGGCGATATTGCTTTTACGTTTCGAGTTTTATTTCGTTTAAATAAGGTTGGTATTCGAGTGAAGGGTGTGCTTGATTACTATCAATCAAGAATGACGTAACAAAATGTGAGTGTTGATGTTTTTGATCGTGTTTTGTTTACAAGCGTTGATTTGCATTTCTGCAAAAGATATTGTTATCAAGCTCTTAAATCTTTATGGTGATTCATGAGAAACTATTTGGCAGCAACATAGTTTGTTTCTTAGGCGCATTGTATAGTGCCATTAGCTGAAACATTTCACTAATAAATCATCGTTCGCAATCAATCATCCCAAAAACAATTTGCCATTTTCTTATAATTCAAACCTACCTACACCAAACCGGAAGACTTTACTTTTTGAATAAAAATCTGTGAGGTTTTAAAATTTTCGTCTACACAAGTCTACGATGAAAAGGTTCTACGATACATCTCTACGCCGTAGCACAATACGTAGCGAACGTTGAGGATTGCCTGTAACTCTTCATCATTGGCCTAGCCTTTTCCCAACTATGTTGGGGTCGGCTACCAGTCCAACCGGTTTCAGCTAAGTACCAGTGTTTTACAAGGAGCGACTGCCTATCTGACCTCCTCAACCCAGTTACCTGGGCAACACGATACCCCTTGGTTAGACTGGCTGTCAGACTTTTTCAAGCTTCTGACTACCTGTAACGACTGTCAAAGATGTAGGAATAACAGCCGGGACCCACAATTTTACGTGCCTTCCGAAACACGGAGGAACTCGTTATGACAAAGATGGTCACCCATCTACAGACCAACCGCGTCAAGCATAGCTTAACCTGTGATCGAATCACTTATGCGGTTATAGGTTAGCCACGAGCTCCTCTGCCTGCCTGTAACTCTTATAAACTGTAATATTACACTGTCCTATAATAACCCTTGGAAGTGTAATAAAAGTGAACAACGGTTCGTATTCACTAACTATAGGTAGGTAGGTACTATAAGTACCCATTCCAACATAATTAATGTTAGTTATACATGCGAGTTGAATATCACGGGCTAAATGTGATCACACCCTAATTCTCTGTATTTTTAAATGTCACGAACGTAACTATGTATTTTATTTTTTGGTTTTTATTTTATTGTTGTCATTTATGAAGTAAATTACTCATAATGACTGTTACTTGAGCAGGAGAGGCTCACATTGGGAATTTAAAGGAATATGCAACATGCAGAATTAGTTTTTTTATACTCTTCACAGTTTAGTATCGTAAAACTAATCGCCAGTACTAATACTTTACTAATACTTTCCGACGATTTCATCCTTAAATAATAACACATAGTAGACTAGGAGGTACAGAGACGCCAGTAAACTGTCAGCAAACAAAAAAGACCACTCTTGATGTAGTTCATTACTGACCCAAGGTCACACCATGGCGGTGCACGTACGCAAACATACATACACACACATCACTTAGACCCCCTGAGATGAGAGATGGAACATTGCAGAGCGGCAGGAGATGTGGTAGCACACCACAAGACACCAGTGCATTGTGTACTCACGCGTCGCCAGACACGCACGGCGCTAATTTACTCGAATACCATGCTCTATAACATGATGCTTCATAGTTCATACCGAGAGCTCGGTGACGATGTTTATAACGATAACTCAATTATCACAAGTGTATCTTATTCTTAAGAGTTGTAATACATTGCTGGGTGATACGGCAATAGCAACAAAAGTGATTGACCATTGACGGCAATATGCCGCAAACTCATTGTCTCAAACGGCTTTTAGACATATTTGTGCTTACAAAAAAGCAATGGTATCGATTGGCCAAGCTTTCCTATGAAGAGCATTTATTTGCACAGCATTGGAATAATTATAGACTGGATTTTAGTCCCAAGTTTTATATTACCAACCCTGATTTTGCGACACAAGGATTCAATTTCTTAGTCCATTAGTAGATTTTAAGAAAAAAAAACAAACAGGTTTAAAAATAATGCGCCTGCTATCTGCGATGAGTATTTTAACAAGTGTTCCCATTGTTCGTAAAAAGTATAAGTTGTGTTGACGCCACAAGTGTCGTATGTGCGACGAGCGTAATGTTTCACAACACTCAGCTGACGACAGTTGAAAATGAGTTTGTCTGTTCAGATTTCTTATTGTCTAAATATTTTTGTTTTACAGTACAATTAAACTTTACTTCTTGAACAGAAAGAAAGCTATCTTGGTGTAAGTATTCTAAGAAGAAATGATTTTTAAAACTCACAGTTTTAATTGACGATACGGTATCCCATCGGCTGCAATATCGTGAAATCAGGGATCGCCAACCCTCACTCTATCGGTCATAACGACCTGAATCCTTTTCGCTACGGGAAGAAGTCCATACAGAAACATCCTCACATTAACATATTTACGCATGATTACCCACAACATAATCCATGTGATAGTTATGAAAAGCGTGACGTCACTCACAGTTAATACGTCGCCGGCGTCATGCATTGTGCGAGCTGGCGCCGCGCCAGCAGAGACACTGATATGCGTTGTAGTGTAACAGTAACTAAGCTGTGACGTCACTGCTCCTCATAACGTGTTTGTTTATAAGACTTGATGAGATGAGTGTTAGAGCCGTGTTTTAAGAGGTTGGAATAGTGGCTATTTACTTGTGTAACTGGTTTGGTCCGGTAAAGCGTTCAGAGTCTGTACTTCGAATAATTAACGAGTCTAGCACGAGTGAGTTTCGTAGCATTAAGGATTTCATACAAATCGGTTGGGTGACGATAAAATCAGTGGGTATCTTACAATTATTTAACTCTATTTGTCCGCCAGTTATTACTTAAAGTTATTTAATTAACAAATATTAAATTGCAAGTGACTCAACACTAAATCCTACCTCACCTTTCTTTTAAACAAATCAACTATGACAACTAGCTCACTTAGTTTACACGACATGATATTTGAATTCAAACTTAAAAAATATATATAACCTAACCTCATTTTCTACACAACAATGAAGCACACGAAAGTTCAAAATACTTTCTAAATTAAACAGAACAGAACCAATCTGGTTAAAGAGTAAAGTTTTATTTGTCGCAACTTGGCGTCGAACCCAACAGCGAGTATATGATCCCGACGCAAACAACTTATTTATTGTGCTACAGAACCTGCTACGATTTACATAATGGGTTTAGTTTTTTTTCATGATTATATAAGTGACTGTTTAAATGCAATGGAGATTCAGATCATAAGGACATGGAGGTTCAATTATAAGGTTTAGTTTTTTTTTATCTTAGTATATGAGTAAGTACAGCCAAAACACTTAGGAAGCGGTGAAGGGTGGGCGATACGGGGAGCTGTCTGTGTACCTTGGACGTGCAATAAGTGCTACTTTGTAGCTTATTTTGAATAAATGGATTTTGATTTGATTTTGATTTTGAGTACAGATCGAAATATTACTAATGAAACTACTCATTCCCACATTACTATAGACTATACATTCTTTAATCCGGCAAATTGACTGACACCATTCTAAAAGTTTCTATTTGCCTCTGTTTGAACAAAAGGCAACAAAAATTCTAGAGGTAGCTAACCTTTAGAATGATCTGTAACCCATATACTTTTAATTGGGTCCTCAAACAACACTTACATGGAAAAAATTATGAATACTCGGTATTGTGAAAAAATAAGGCCATTGATAAGCTATCAATTAGCTACTTCAACGTGGCACTAATTAAATATTCTTTGTTTTACAACAAACGGTTTGTAATTAAGGAAATACAGACAAATACGCCAACAAAAATTACTAATTTAAATTAAATCTAATTTGTTGCAAATTCTTAGCGTTTCTTTGTTGTTAGTACGATCAACATAAAAATCTTTTAAGACAATCCAAAGTAGAAAGTGCCAGTATTAATATAGGAAATTTTAAAAAATGCGGTTGCTGTGTTTTCACTATGCTTTACGTCCAATCTTATTTAGTTACATAATGAAAATGAAATTACGTAGTCTGCAAGTCGAATACATAATCATTTTTACATGTCTTTTCTTAAGGACGCTGGAGTTGACATTTCCTTTATTTACTTACTAGCTGTTGCCCGCGACTTCGTCCCCGTAGGTAGAAGATATTAGTTATGATTTATACCTGCCCTATTTTTTTCACATTTTCCTTTGTATCTTCGCTCCTATTAGTCGCAGCGTGATGGTTAATAGCCTAAAGCCTTCCTCGATGAATGGTCTATTCAACACAAAAAGATTTTTTCAATTTGGACCAGTAGTTCCTGAGATTAGCGCGTTCAAACAAACAAACTCTTCAGCTTTATATATTAGTATAGAGTATAGATTCCTATAGTTACCTAAAGTAGAAATATCGCAATAAAATCAGGGATCGCGGTCTCTTTTCAAGTCCAAACAGTTTTAAAATGCGAGTACCTATTGCATTGTAGAGAGTATTAATATGTGTTTCATTGGACCTGCCTTTTAAAGAATAGCAATTAATTCAATTTGATTATGTTCGGTTGTCTTCATAATCCGACCGACTTTTGTTGCATACCGTACTTCGCTATGTCTGTACACATTTCAAGGTTTCAAATTCCTACGCCTGTTTAAGACTAGATGAATTACCAAAGTTCTAGCAAACTACAGACACCGCCATCTGTTATCAAGACGTTGAATCACAAAATGCTATTCATAGTTCGTTTAAAAATAAGTCGGCATAGCTGCAAATATTATTTAAAACATGTGTTTATACAATCTTTTGAGGTTACTCGCTTACTTAATATTCAAATTCTTTCAAAAATCTATCTTATGTGAGTAATAATAAAGCTATTATTTACTTAATGTTGTCATAATAATATTATTTGATGTTACGATACAAAGTACTTAACAAACCACTACTGCTGTGGTATTTTATGAACTATTTCGCCGTGAGAACACTAAATAAATTATAAAATCGATTTATTGAGCTGTGAGGCAGCCAATAAATTGTTATTACCAATCCATTGCCTCATTCCGGTGGGCCGTACGATAAAACTGTAACATTTATGTAGTGCCATCAATTTCGTGTTTACAACGAACCTCCTTGCCTGGCCGTCCGATACGATAGACTTTAAATCAACTTGTTTACGAGACCTAAACTTCGCAAGAACTACTACTCTTTACTAAGACAAAAGAGCTTGTTTTGGACACAAAAGGGTTTTCAATGAATACTTTAACCGTAACGGTCTGAGATAGGTGCTCGTTGAATATTTTACAATGTATTACTACCTATTATACACATTACTAGGTAAAAAAATAACAACTTAGTATCTGCGCTTGTGAAAATTAGAAAAAAAAAACTCTTAAAACAAAGATGATCAAAATTATGTCAATCATGCATTTTAATTTAAAAAAGCTTAAAAATTATTTTGTAGTTTTTATGAAAAGCAAATTGACTGTTTTTTTTGACATACCTATATATTTATTTTCACGTACCGGAAAAAAGAAAAGATGCCTAGGGTTCAGCAAAACACTTTGTTAGACCCAAAATCAAAGCCAGGGTATATCACTTATGACCACACATTCAAACAGATCGTATTCCCGAACTAACAGCGGCTATCATTTAATACCGCGGACTCTGGCATCCATCCGATCGTAATTCATGCAAAATTCCGATCGTTACAATGAAATTGTATTACTGTACACTAGTTACAGGCGCCGAATAGCTATTGGCACTGGATCAGGCTTTCTCATCTCTATTTATTATCTGTTATAAGTGTAGTTTATTTATTAAGCCATAAGAGTCTGTGAATTCTGTTGGAATTCGGAATTGTAGGTTAGGTACCTACAATTACGGAAGGGAAAAAAATAATATAAAGATCATTTGTCACAGGGGAGTACAATAATAATATTTATTAGAAACAAGCTACGCTAGAGTCAATAATTATGAATCTGCATTTTTTTATAACAGTAAAATGCGACAAATTATCATTTAGGTACATGAGTACCAAACTATATCCGCATTTATAAAAAAAAACCTTCAAAAACATTCTAACAACGATATGCTTGCTTAGAAATCGTTCAAATCCAAAATAATTTATAAAACATTCTCACGTAAAGCCCTCCTCGTTGTCCTTCCTAACCAGTTCCCGCCTTCCCATAATGTCTCATCTGACAAATTAATACTCTCTGTCTATGGATCGCCAAATGCACTTAGCTGTTTTGGCGCCAGTCTTCAAAGATGGCCGACGCTTAAGAATCATCTGTGAAATTTACATCTGTAGAGAAATAGTCCATGGTTTAATCATTTGTTTTTCTCCTTCAATGTATGGCATGATTCTTTGCCAAAATAATAATTAAGCTGCTTTGAGGAAGAAGTAAATGGATTTTTAATCTTCTGAGTTTTTTTATTACTGTGTATTATTTGGCCGTCTGTAATATATTCAGAACTTAAGCTATTGTGGATTTTTCGTACGCCTGCTATCTAACTGTAGTCAGTAAAAAAGTAATTAAACACATCGGAAAACTACATAAAAGTATCAATATTGTGGAAACTGTTCTCTGGTTTCTCGAAAAATATAGTTTATGAGTACCTACTAAATTATCTGGTACACAGTCAACTCCGCAAACATTAAAACAAGACACGATCGTCATAAAGATCTCAACTACCAACTATTATAATAAAACTGTTTAATATCTGAACTATAAATATTTAATCACTCATTTGAAGAAAACCAGACGTCATATCGAACCTATAACTTTGCAATACGAAAAAAATGCTGAAAATGTCAGTCAAACACTTGCAGGCAATTAACAAAACGGGGGCGATATAAAAATCATAAAACCTTTACGACATGGCGCGACCAAGCCGGCCGTAATCTTTACCGAACCCTCAGAATTGACCAATAAACCCATACCACGCTATAGATAAAAACAGAAAGGCAACTCAACACAATATACGGCAATAAAATAACATATAATAAACTACTGTCATCCTGTTCTTTTATGCTCCGATTCCGATTGCTTCGAGAATGGGGGTCGCCTAACCAATTACTAATCTGTGTAACAATCATTGACTCTCATTACTAATAACAACTGTAACCACGTGTTTCTACACATGTCGATCTATTGAACAACACCTCTGGATAGACGTTAAATTAATTCAACAAATACGTCTAATATTTTCTTACATTTCTGTAACAAAATAGGTCTTCTGGATATTTCTTTCAATACCTCAAACTTTCCCGTCACACGTTACTAACTTTCGGTGGAGGACAAGTTGATATTTACTGGGACCTAATATCGCTAGGGTGAGTTATGTAGGGAGTTTCCTAAGGCGGGAAGAATACTAATCAGGATTACAAAAAGTCACGCAATAAAGAATAACCTTTCCAACAAAGTTCCAAAATAAACAGGTTCATAATATTTAGGACTGTTGATTGTTAAGGATGTATATTGATTCGCAACCGATGAGGCAACTGTTGAAAACAGTTTTAAAACACAATTATGACTATAAAAATTGAAATATAAATTAATCATTTATCGAAAACGTGCATAAAATAATGGAAATAAGGTATGAAAAATTCAACCGTAGAGCTTTAAAATGATTAAAAGTTACATGTTTTTATATGGAAAAACACATTGGGCTGCCATAGTACCTAGCCTTGGTTGGAGGAACTTAGGAATCTTAAGTCAAAAACAATTTATCCAAAAACATATCGTTGTTCATCCAACCAGTTGCGATTAACCACATATAACCTTAAAAAAAACTCTTACAAAGATTTCTGATTCTAGTACCTAATTCGGGACTCCAAACCGAAAAACATATGATTAATTTGAGACGGGCCTGTTGGTCTAGTGGTTAGTGACAATGGCTGCTATACCGGAGGTCGTGGGTTCGATTCCCGCCCAGGACAAATGTTGTGTGATGAGCATGATCATTTGTTCTGGTGTCTGGGTGTAATTTATCTATAATATGTATGTATTTAGAAATATTTAAGTAAGTTTATCAGTTGTCTGGTTACCATAACACAAGCTCTGCTTAGCTTGGGATCAGATAACCGTGTGTGAGTTGTCCCAGGATATATTAATATTCCGATCGAACAGACTATGAAGACAACTTCACGTTTATTACAGACATCACTCAATATTATGTAGTTCTACAAAATCTTGTTTACATAACTACTATTTCTTGCCCAAGCAGTCGATTTGGCACGAGAGTTACAAAATATTTGCCAGCTCAAATGTTTTGCGAGATTCCTAAGCATTTTGATCTTCAACGAAATGCATATCTTTCGTCACTTCAGACAGTAATATATTCGTGTATTGTCTGAAGTTTGCTTCGAATATTACTTTGTAACTTTATGTCAATAGCATCTAACAATAGGTGCATTTTGATATTTGCCTGAAACCTTGGCTGCTCGGCAAAGAAATCCACTCATATTACTCATAATGCATACAATAGAAAAATGTTTAACTTTAATGTTAGGTGACTGGATACTCTCAAAGTCCTTCACTATAAAACATGTCATAGTGTTTTATAGATATAACTTTATTCTTTCTTCCTAAATCTACATTTAGGAAGAAAGAATAAAATGTGAAGAATTTTGTGAACCTAAAGGCTTTATAAAATTAGATGATACAAAGATAAAAAATGCTTTCACTAACAAATTAAACAGTTCTCGGAAGGCATAGCCCGATTTGTAGCAAATCCCTACTAAATCTGTAATATGGTTGTATTTTTACGAAATATTCGTACTTTGAAAATAAATTATTTTGGTAAAACCTTCAAAGGCATTAATTCAGCGGGCTTTTGAAGAGAGAAATTTGGCCGAAAATTACGAAATGTTATAATCTCGAATAGGAAGACTTCAAAGAAATTTATTAGTTGAGTATAAATGTCCCTACTAAATAGCAGCGGCATTTTAGCTAAATATCTTGTTTCCACAGATCACCAAACTTCTCAACTAACCCTTCTTTACGTCCATTCTCTCCAGCTCCATCCATTTGAGCTAACACGGACAAAAATATATCTGCTAGTTTTCCAACAACACAGTAAAAACCGGTCTCTTTATCATAACAAAATCCATAAAAACTGAGAGAATCATCTCTTACGAAAGCTCGTCGTCGTAATCGGATTAGTCATGACACAGACAAAACCAATACCTCTGAGTAAGTATAAATATGATACGTTTACGAGCTCAGGTCGAGGAAATCGATAACATATCGAGAACTTCTGTATTTATAGATCTAATCAACAAGTCAGACTGACTTCAGGTTTACAATGGAATGGTTCTAGGCAATAGACGATTGATACAAATATCGTCAGTGTCAGGAGTGCCTCTCCTTTTACACTTGACATGAAGCTAGATGATCAAATCTTGGTTTGATTAGACTACTGGTCACCCAACCTGTAACCTTAATCCTTCAGGATTTTAAGTTCTGAAAGAAGAACGCTTTTAAACTTTCAAAGCAACTCTATAGATCTCTCTATTCACCTCGCATCAGTTAATCCTACCATAAGACCGTGCATTTTAAAGCGGAAATAAAACAAACCAACACGCTCAGCCAAACAGGAGACATCTGAATATAGCCGGGTTTAATCTTGGCGTGGTACAGTGAACTAATTACTGTGAGAGAACGGTGTGCACGCATACCGGTACACTTAAGTGCGAAAGAGAAGGAACTGGGCAGTTTTCCAAGATGAATTTGATGTTTCGGAAGAACTTCAGCGGGGAGAAGAGCCTCTCGTCGAGCGGGGGTGGGGGCAAGGCGCGGGGCGCGCTCGGCGCAGGGAGGAACGCCAAGCGCCGCGACCGCGAGCGATACTCCTGCATGGAGGAACACCACTACAAGACCCACATATTCTTCTCCGCGGCACCGCGCGCCAGTACTCAGTACAACGACATCACAGGTAAACGTACGTGCCCAGTGACTCAGAGTGAACTCGTACAAACTTTTGTTTTGTTTGTCTTACAACTTTATCCGTAACTTTCAAAGTTAACAAAGTGTCCAAAAATCCTTTTGAGGAGCAGACGAGTGTTATAATTGAGTGAAGTTTACACCGACCTCGTTAGTATCCCGCGTTGAAAACACAGCGCACATGACACGCGTCGCTACTATAAATACATTCCTTGACAGGTGATGCAGCGCTCAGTTAACGTTTATTACACACGCTTTTTGTTGGTTAACAACTTTTCTGCGTGGTAACAAGTGATTGTTTTATGTAAACATTGTTGCCGAAAGTTTCACAAGTTTTGTGGGTATGGGGATTGATCAGCAACATTTCTCCAGGCGGTGGAACTTGTTTAAGCCGCTTCGAACCGATTCCGTTTTGGCGCTAAACACAAACATGCCGAGGTTATTTCCCGCGTAAGTGTTATGACACGCACATTATACAATATTTATAATTGGCACGATTTAATCGACTATGTTCATTTAATATCAACCTTCTGAATTATTCATTTCGATATCTGTTTTGAAGATCAGCCGTAGTTTCATGTCCAAACGTAAAGGTACAAATACTCATTTTGTGTCATATTTAATGTTTAGAACTTGTGTTTTTGATTTACTTTTGTACCTACTTATTGTAGCATTCAGTGTAACTAATTCAAATACGTTTGGGTAAGTATTACTTTAGATCTGAATCGAGGTGTTTCAAATGTGTGTGTCTACGTACATAACTACTACTAGTTGGTTTGAATTGGACATCAACAAACATCTGGCTTGTGAATACTATAAATAAACTGTGTTTACATTGATTTCCTAACCAAATGTAATCGTCTGGATTCCAGTAAATATATCTCTCAAATTCAAGTGTAAATAAGGTACGAGGCTATCCAGATAAGTTCTCCATCTCAGTCTGTCTTTGTCAACTTGTTCACATTTTAACATTTTAATGTAAATATTTTTTGGAAATGTTTATTTTCTAAAAGTAGAAGCCCACGTGCAAATGTATATAATTTCTATTCGAATACATGACATATAACCTCATCCTTTTTGACATTATAATTTGAGAAGAAAAAGGAGCCATTGGTGAACTTCAAACACCTCCTATACTGGAAGCCCGAAGTTTCGAAGAGATTTTAAACAATATTCCGTGTTTTTTTATCACCAGCCGAAGACTTTAAGCCTGAAGTTATAGCTACTACGATACCTTTTAAAAACAAGGAACTATCGTGGTACACGTTTTCTGTGTTTCGTTTTCCGCAGTTTAATCCTCGGTTTCCGAAAGAAGATTGTAATCAGTTGACAAAGAAACTAACAGCTAAACACAGCGTACCTTTTTTGACCATTGATTAACCATTTATTTGTCAGATTTTCTGAAACCGTCGGATTTAACCCATCGGGTGCCTATTGAACGATTTTACGTTGACTTAACTAAATCATGAATTCTGATGGAGCTCATCATGATCCTGTCTATGACCTTTCCCAGTCATTTTGGGGCCGGCATTACCGGATGCAGCAGACTAGTCTTTTACAAGGAGCGACTGCCTATCTGACCTCCTCAATCCAGTTAATTGGGCAACACGATGCTCCTTACTCAGATTGTTAGACCTTCCAGCTCCTGACGACCCATAACGGCCGTCATTGGTGTGAATAACATCCGGGACCCACTTTATCGTTCCTTCCGAAACACGTTATGATTCACCGTATGGAGGATAGCTTAACCTGTGATCGAATAACTTGTGCAGTTGTAGTTTAGCCACAATCTCCTCTGTCTTCTGATGGATGGATGCTAGAATACGGAATGAGGTACCAGTATGTAATGTAAGTTTTTGTTATAGAACGATGCGGGCCAGTACTGGGCGGCGGCACGGGCACGGAGCCGGAGCCGCCGCAGCCGCTGGTGACGCGCGAGCCGTCGGTCTCGCTGCTGCGCTGGGACCGCGGCCCGACCACCACCGTGCCCACCGACCGCCGCCGCACTGAGCCCGTCTCGCTCGCCACACTGGAGAAAGACTGCTTCGTTATACCGGCGCACGCACTTGATCGGTTCTTGCCTGATGGGGTGCCGGTTAGTAATGACATTTCTTCTCAAGTTATAAAGAAATCACGGTTTGATTCTTGAATGAATAGCCGAGTGGTAAGGTCCTTACGCCATACACATTGAGTCGTTTCGCAGGTTCGATCACCACGTAGGATAAGAATTTTGACTTTTCCTAAGTACGAGCATGTGACTTTAATGTTTGTGTTAATCCCGCGACACAATGTTGGACTCCTTTATGCGGGAGCCGGTTTATTGAAGCAAGCGAAGCCCGTGTCGAAACTTACGAAGTTTTATTTAAAAAAAAAATAAGAACCAGACTAGTTTCGGCTGAAGTGGCTTATAATAATTGTAATCCAAATTTATTACAATTAATTTCATACCCACTAAATATTTAAACTCGTAGTCTTGAAAAATGTCTTTGAATACCTAGTTTAAAATGTACTACAAACAACTTAAAATGTTGAAACTGTACAAGAATACGTAAAGTTTTCTACAACTATAACTCTAGGGCAGAATAATTTATTGTAATTAGCACTGATACAGCGACGCTCATTTACATAGTTGATGGCTGTGCTTAAACGTCCCAAGAATTACAGACTGCCTACACGAGAAAATGCTGTTTTGCGGACAATGACTAATTGAAGCCATTTTTAAATTGTCATGTAAAACTTTAAATTTCTTGAACCGTTTTTAGGAAAGTTGTTTTAAATAGCGCTTAAAAGTTTTCTTTATAACATTTTCATTTTTTTCAGCTTCCAGTTCCACCTCCAACCCCAGAGAAAGGAATGACAACAAAGACTGCACAAAACTCTCTTAGCATCCTTGAAATAGCTGATCCTAAGTTGTGTATATTGGCTCACCTCATGAGCCCCTTGGAGCCAATAGAGCCAATATTGGAGTCGCCGCTTGCCAAACCTTTGATAAGACAAAAAGCTGCCGCAGGGGAGCTGTTGAACGAAGTAGCACAAGCCAATACTGCGGTTGGGGGCATGTTGTTGGCAAACATGGAGAAAAACGCGGAATTCCCATTCATATCATACTATGTTATAAACACGACGCAAACTGACCCATTGCTCTTCTACAACAACATGAGATGTGCTTCCTTGAACAAGTTCGATCCGAAGACTATTAGGTACTCTGCGGCGCACACCCTAGACTTGTATAGTGAAGTAGCAATGATTTGTAGGCCTCCGTTTAATGATTTAGCTGGCGGACCGAAGAAGTCGCACACTCCTACTACTGGATTCATCATTAGTGTTTATAAGGTAAACACAATATGTTTTTTCTTTTCCATAGAAACTAAACCATATAACAAACTGTCGATAGCACTTTAATAATACACTATTTTTTTGCCAGTTGAGGTCGATGTAGACATTTCGAAATGCCCTTTCCACCAAATTAAAAAAATACTATCCTCCTTTTGATAGTTACAAAAGTCAAAACATGTATGACAAATGGCAACAACGAATTTCCAGGTATTCGAAGGCGACGATGGCGAGCGGTTCGAAAGAAACTGGCTGTACTGGACCGGGGCCAGGATGCTGTACCGGCACCTGCCTCACACGGTGGGCCTGCGGAAGATCGCCCTTCACAAATCAGTGGCCGCACACGGAGACAAGATGTACCTGTTAGTGTGCGAGTGTGCCAACCTCATGGACGATCTGTCCGGAGCAGCTATGCTGGTGACGGCTCTCCGGGCCAGGCTCTGCGGGTACACCGGCCTGTACAGACCTATACAGACTTTCTAGTAGAGGGAGACAGGCCTTGACGGCCATGACGGTGTTGCTCTGTAGTTTTGGAGGCATCTCTTAGAATGTTTGTATTGGTGAATTTTGGGATGTTGATGGTACTGATTTAGAGTTTGTACTGGGTATATTATTGCATTAATCTCTTGCACAAATGTGTTGTACAAAGCTTGGTCAATCCCTCCGGTCGAATCGACAAAAAACAGTAAGAAACAATGGTTTAAAAATAGCTAAATTGACAGTACAGATCCCAGAAAGCAGACTTCCTAAATTAAGTACCAATAGACTTTCAAAACCGATTTTCACCAATCTAAAGGTGTCAACAAAATAGGTCATCGACAACACTCGTATATAACGGACCAAAGTATTAATATTACATTTAAGATCGTCTTAAATGGTGTACAATGTATGACTGGGTACAGGCGTGTCGAGCCAAAGTGTTCTTGTCTTAGTAATAAGAGATTTTAATATCGAAACGAGTGATTTAATTCTGTAGACGCTATTTTTCCTATAAACCTCTCAATACTTTTATATGATCTATTACAAAACGAATCACTTCATAGTTCATATTGACAGCTAGATAATATACTATCAATCTGATAGATGATGGCTATTCGAATATTTTTGTGTATTTTGGGTGAATGTCTTCCAAACTGTGGCGTACCCAATATTTGATAGATTGATACAGTGATTTAGATTATACCGTATGACTAGCACTTTCTGCCGTTGTTCTATTATATTTTGAAGGATATTCGTTGGTCTTTTTATAATTTTGTAACATATCTTAATATACATATCATTAAACATAAAGAAGTGAAAAGTTACTTACCTACTCCATGTTCCGGTTCACTTTAAAGTCAGAAGAAGATATATATTCAAAATCTTGATACGATTCCTCTAATCTTTTTATGACGCGTGACGGCATTCACGAATTTTCCTATTGCAAGCAATAAAATAGTGTTTAATAGATTTACTTATTTGGAAATTACTTAAATTGACGTCATAGCTGTTCATTCACTGCTTAATTTCTTGTCTTCAATTGTTTGCTAATGAACCACCTCATGTCAAATTCTCAAATAATTATAACTGCCACAATTTAAATTTGAAATTTTTACTAATTCTAATTCTATTCGCATATGCTCACTTAAAAAAAAAGTAATTTTAATTATTATGTAAAGATGAGAGGCCAATAAGCGTCACAATATTGTAGAATAATAAATTAAAAATAGTAAATAATATAAAAGCTTATGCGTTCTAAGCTTGGTTTAGATGGTGAAAAAACAACTGAAATATTTACATTTAAGGACACTATGAAGTATTGTATCTGTTCTGTTAATAAGGTAGGTACTTAAGTATCTAACAGAATAGAACGTTAATAGATAAATAGCTAAAGATTTAAAAAAATATGCTGGTGAATTGCAATCGCATTGTATTTTTAACCAACTTCAAAAGAGGTTTATTTTTACTACGCTATAGTGAATTCAGTCACCGTCTAAACCTTTCTTAGTTAAACTTAATTAGATATTGTCACTACTAAACATTAACTTCAAAACTGTTTAATATGCTGGACCGACACTAAAAATATATATTTGTAATTAAATAATTTGTACGACCAAAAGCCTACCTGATATTGTGATTCATTAAATAATAAATTAATATTACGTGCACAAAGTATAAACTTAGATCGGCTTGAGAAGCGTTTGTATTTTAAGATATTGTAATAGAATATTATTAGTGAAATTGTATCGTGACTAATACAAGGTCTTGAGAGAAGTATAATTTCTACAAACAAAAATGCATTGTAGAACAATTTAAATGTATGAAAGTGACAACTCTGAAGTCACTTGCTTACATAGAAATGTCAAATTCATACATTGGAAGAATTTTAATCGCCATTGTCGTTTGTAGAAATGTCACTTGTCCACTGGAGTTCAATAGTTTGACAAATAGCATCTATATTAAATCTCACTCATGGATTATGATAAGTTGATTCAATGCTAGTCTTTATTTTTTTTAAATAATATATTAAAGGAAAGTCAGTAATTAGAACTTAGAAAGTTAGTAAAACGAGTTCTGATATCTCAATAAACCTCATTTTTTGTGTTTTCGCATGCAATGCGCACAGTTTAGAATATTGCACAATTACTTAAGTACTAATACAGTTTACGACGTTGTTTTTAAAATTCGTGTCTATTTTGCTGTCTCAATAGTTCACGCTAATGGAATCGCTCAATTTTGTGGGAGTGACAAATCTATCTGACGAATAGAATTGTAATTTCCATACATTGTGCCGATTTGTACTTACTTGTAGAAATGTCATTTGTCTACAAGTCTTTGACCGTATTATCATCGAATAGACGCGTTTTAATTTGAATGATATTATTATTAATTTTCTAGTCAATAACCCACAAGTTTTCTTTTGCTATGGTGCTAATTCTAGTCAATTTATAGATAGCAATAAATCGATGCTTGCAATGAGAATAGCTAGCACGGTTAAGAATCCAGTTTTAGGCGTTTAATTTATTTATTTATGTTAATATAACAGTAAGTTAGACAGTTATTTAAGTAAATAGCAATTTCTTTATCTGAAAAAACTTTGACAATTTCTATAGCAAAAATTATTAGAAGTAATCTGTTTTAAGAGTATTATAGATAGTTATTATGCAATTTTATAAGGCTTAATAAAATTGTAATGTAAGAAATAATTGTACTAATTAAAGTTTGTAAGTAAGGTAAAATGTTGGGGTTGTGTGGGCACCAAAAACGTAATATTGCAAGTTATTGTTCTAAAACAAAATATAGAGAAATAAATAGTATCTACTTAATACATCCCTGTTCTGTAAACGAACATTCTTTTCAAGCTAATTTAATTTTGTAATAAACTAGATTTATTAAGTAGTAGCTTGTCGAATGCAAAGGTACTAACCACGATTTATTTTGCTTTTGAAAGCTCTTACATAATAAAAATATTTAGGCAATAAATTTGTGTTAAAAAGTTTTCTGTCTACAACGCCATCTAGCGGCTACCTCTGTGGTATGATAACTATAAAAGATGCCTACGAAAAAAATACATAGAAGTTCGTGAATTACTCTAGGAATAGACAGGATACTGCCAAAAACAATAAATTCTGCGTGAGTATTTTTATTATACTTTTTATAGATAAATAGAACATTTCCTTCTAGTAATAATAGTTACTTATTAATATTTTACGACAAATAATCATTGTAACTTTTCTTAAAATTACTGAAATATAATGCAATAGATATATAATTATGGAATAAATAACTTTATTTTTAATAATCACTTAATTGTGGACTCCGAGAAAAATTATAGTCAATTATATTTTAATGTTTCGTATTTTAATGTGATACAATCCAATACATAAATTGGCATCACTAGACACTAATTCCAATTTACGCAGATGAAGGTTCAAATAAAACAAAAATGTATAAAGCAATTTAAAATTACTGTTTGGCTTGAAAAGCTAGAAATGATTGCGGGCTAAGCTCTGTAGTTTGTATAGAGAATTTAATTACTTTTCAATTATTTTTATAATAAAAGTTGAAATTGAATGTGTGTTGTTTTTCTTTCCAAAATCCTGTTATCCCATATTTCTATAATCAAATAATGATTTCAAAAAATAAGATTTTATTTATTGATAGTCGATAAGTTGATGGATTGCATATGAAACTTGGTTTAATGACTGGTACTTTACTACTCAGTGGTGAAATTTACTTAGCAGTGATAAAAGAACTTAAAAAAAAAAACTAAATAAGGAGTTAGTTCCTGGAGGCTAGAGGTAAGTTTACCGGTTTTTATGGAGGAGAACTTGAAGTAGCTACTTAGTGTAGAAAGTGGATATTATAGACAAAGTGAAGTTCGCAAGGCTGTTCTTTTTACCTAGGTAAAAGTACGAAGTATTAAAAAAAAATGTGCTGTATCATAGCGGAAATCTCTCTATTTATTGAAGTATCCTACTTAAATAACTTAATAGCTCTTAAGACAAAAAACTTTCTACAACAGCACCACTTAATATTTGGACATTCAAAAGATACTTTTAAGCACACTCAGACACTTTTAAGTACCACTACTGTCTACCTTGTAAAGTTTTGTATAGATTTTTTTGCGCTCTCATGTTATTTAAATTATAATTAGTATAGTACCAACTGGACTTCTACAAGCATATACAATACAGTAAGCAAATCAAGAATGATTAAAACATCACAAATATGAATCAAATTATATTAAACAATATATAACACTTAATATTAGTAAAATTAATACTTCTACAATTTGTTTCTATGCAATTTAATGAATTCCTTAAAGGGTTTTAATACCCTTTGGGGCCACGGAACCTTCGCCTATTATCCAACTGAAAAAAATAAAGATATGGAAATTTAATTTGAATTATGAATTTGAGATAGTCCTCAGAGAAAGTGGTATGACAAAGAAACAGGATATTGACAGATATGTAGGGAGCATATGGCCATAAATTGCAAAAGGCAGCAATAATTGAAAGGAGAAGGATGCTTGGTCAAATAAAAACTGTGACATTGATATTTTGATTATTTAAATATATTTTTTATACTAGACACAAGATAGCAAGGAGTTTTACTAAAATACTAACAAACTAATAAAAGTATTTTAGTTCCCTTCTTTTCTTTAAGATTATATGAGCAATTCCTATAGAACAAACAAGAACAATTGGAAACCAGGCAGTAGACAAAATTTAACTTATAGGATTTGATAACAAGCTAATGGGCAGTAAAAATGTAACCACTTCTGTATCATGTGTAAAAATGAGCGGTGTGATATGTGAAGGTTTTGCTTACTAGAGATCGTTTACACTCAAAGAAGCTTTGTCTAAGTTGAGCACACTCTTCAGGCACAGCTCCTTCTCTAAGGCAATCCCTCGGAGTCTTTTTCTCCTGAAAACAATTTTCAAAAAGGTTTAGCCGATTAACCTCTTTACTTCAACAGAAACTGTTCAACAGTTTGATCTCTTTCTTGCTGAAGTCGGAATTAAAATTAGGTATTCAAAGGAATGAACACTTGAAGGCCACTGCCATAGTTTGAACACCAAGTTGTAGAATATTTTTTTTTTAATTTATTACGTTTTTTACAATCACTTCCCGAAATGTGACGAGTGTGATTATTTTATCGAAACGAAAATTGTACGCACAGGGATAATAAATTGATTTTTTCATACATGTAAACTCAAAACAAATAACCAACAAAATATTAACCTTTTTGCAACAATCGCTGGCCAGTAAACACATCTTGAGATCGGCTCGAATCCCAGCACAAGGGGTTTTGTCTGCTAGGCCGACCTCATCGGGAGCAAACGTAACCATTTTAATCTTTGCTTTTGTCTATCTAAAAGATACCTGCCGGTTTTTATTTTTCCTAAATCTTGTTGACAAGGGTTGAACTGAAATGTCAAATATTTAGGATCTCCCTCCCTGTTTCCCAAATTGCTGATAAGAGAGGTTTTCCGTTTTGCGAAACCTCAAAATAATGATGTCGGTAAGTAAATTAAAAAATATATATATATATTTTCACAAACACAAAAACAAATCGATGTTAAACAAAGTTTATCCTGCACTACCAGAACGTAACAAAATATTAATATTCTTTCGATAAACCAAATTAAGCATTTTTTTCAAGATTCTCCTTATCGACACTATGCTACAGTGCGATTATCGGAACGCAAAAACAAATGATATTTGTCACTTCTGTCAAATTAGTCTTTGTTTTTATCAGCTGTTGAGTTCAGTGGCCACTGTCCAGTGTGGAATATTCTGTCAATGAACTTGTGAACCTCAATAAAAATGAGAAAACTGTTTCCTGTAGTGTCGCGTAAACTTTCCCATGTGTGTAGTTTGAAGCCTTATAAAGAGACAAAATGGTTAATGCCAAATGGCAATCCAATCGGTGCGTATATATATAATTGTGTGGCAAATGAAAAAGTTCCGATAATACTAAATGACCCTCACATTGCCACTTGGTACTCCTGCGGGCCGACAGTCTACGACTCTGCTCATATAGGCCATGCGAGCTGCTACGTTAAGTTAGACATTATTCAACGAATTCTGAAGTCATTTCTCAACGTTAAACTCGTGACGGCGATGGGAATCACCGATATTGATGATAAAATAATTAAAAAGAGCATCGAAACTAAGACACCCTTTCAAAACGTAGCTAAACAATACGAGCATGAGTTCTGGCTGGATATGTCGTCTTTAAACATTGAAAAACCAATGATAATAACAAGAGTATCTGATCACATTACTACAATAGAAAGTTTTGTGAAGAAGCTCATAGACAATGAGAAGGCTTATGTTACATTAGATGGTTCTGTTTACTTTGACACAACAAAATACCCTTCTTATGGAAAACTTCAAAAAGCTCAGAGTGAAGGGGAAGCAGCTAATGAAGAAAAAAGGAATAAAATGGACTTTGCTCTATGGAAGGCACACAAGCCTGGGGAGCCAACGTGGGAGATGTCCTGGGGCCAGGGCAGGCCGGGCTGGCATGTGGAGTGCTCAGCCATGATCAGCAAAGTATTTGGCTCTCAATTGGACTTCCATGCAGGAGGTATAGACCTGCAGTTCCCACATCATGAAAATGAAGAGGCCCAGTCATGTGCCTTCCACAACATTAGGCAATGGGCCAACTACTGGGTCCATGTTGGTCACCTACATGTGAAAGGTGACACCAAAATGTCTAAATCACTCAAAAATACCATCTCCATACCTGAGCTGCTAAAACAACACAGTTCTGATGTCTTCAGGATGGCATGTCTTACATCAAATTACCGGAATCCTATGGAATACAGTCCAGCTGTGATGAAAACAGCTGAGGAGTTCCTCAACAAATTCAAATTCTTCCTTAAAGATGCATTTATTTACGTCAACAATAATGCTACAAGCAGTGGCGATTATAAAGATAAAATACTGAATGATTTACAGAAGACTGAGGAGGCCAACTTAGAGGCTCTCAGGAATGACTTCAATACAGCAATTTGTATCAATAATCTTCTCACATTGATAGGTAATGCAAATAAAGTTATGAAATCAGAAACAAATGACTACTATCCAGTCCCTATAGTTTTAATAGCAGACTATGTAACCAGCATGTTGACAACATTTGGTTTGAAGTTACAAGACTCTGAGCAAGATAGCATCTTATCAAACTCTCTTATTGACACATTGGTTGAGTTTAGGCACACAGTGAGATTGAATGCTTTGTCTAGGAAAGACAAGGAGGTGCTACAAGCTTGTGACATTGTTAGGGATAAAATGAAATCTATGAAAGTTCAGATTAATGATAGTAAAAAGATTTCATCTTGGGTATCTATAAAATAATATTTTAGTGTAAGAAAATATAGTAATGTTACTGTTTTATATCTTTTTTTAAGAAGTTTATGATATTTGAGAGTAGAATGATTCCATATTATTTTTGTTTTTTAAAACAAATACTACCCACATATGACCTCATTTGACAAAGTACTTAAAACAGTATTTTCCATTGCACTCATTTCATTACTTATACAAAAGAGATTACTGGTTTTTTCCTTCAGTATTTATACTTACCTCAACCATAAACCATTCTGATAAAACAAATAAATTTATAATGGCTGTAATCTAATCAATGACTGTTTTGATGTTCTTGTAATTGTGTAGTGTAAATAAATAATATATCAATGTTATTTTGTTTATCATATTGTCATGAATCCCTAAATAACTCTTTAACAGTGAGATATCTTACTCAATCATTGATTATCACATATAATTAGAGTTAACACTAAACTTTGACCAATATTGTCAATACAATAATGATGGTTTTGTTTTAATTACTTAATGTATGAAAGATGTGCTCCACTATAAATATTTTGTATGTTCAACTATTAATTTTAATTATTTTTTAAGTTTTTGATATCGATGCAAACTGTACTTGGCACCTTCCACACCACATCACCTCCGGTAGTGTGATCGAAATAGACCACAAAACAAGGAATATTTAGGAATATTGTATAGTACTCTTATGAGTTATAAATATAATGTAAAATAAAATTTTATCACCACTGTTCATTCAAGTTTTTATTTTTATAATTTCCTTACATTCATGTCCATGACTAGACTATGATAAAATGAGATTACCAGGGTATAAAGTCACTACAGTAAAGACTAAAAATAAAACGTTTTTCTTTATGGCAAGTATGATGTAATTGTTCAGTTTACATATTTGTGTCAAATCTTGTCATATTTAAATAAATAATTTTGATAATTAGTACAATGGTGATTTTTAATAACAAATCAGAACAATAAGGTAACATTAACATGACAAAATAAACCTTAATAAGAAAGATATAAAGTTCCAAATTGCTTGCATTACCAAGGACTGTAGCAAACAACCACAATGATGTTAAGAACTTATCTTACTATTCTGAATTTTATGTTCACCGTACTGTGACGTCATCGGCCTAAGCTCGCTTACACCAGACCAAAACAATAATGACTCGAACGTCAGTCTTATAAATATAATTTCACATTCGATGCTACGTAACAGTGTTACTTTGTTCAAAAACCAAAATCTTAAAATAATGAGCGCAGTTTTAAACAAATATTAAGTACAATTGACTCAACGATGTGATATTATCAAGACAGATATTAGTTCATCTAGAATCGTGATTGATGTAATTTAGTTTTAATGGAATGTAGATTTTCGTTCATTATCGTCAACGCTAATAGACTTATAGAACTTTAACAAGTATCTATGTGGTCTAATTACATAATTGAAAGTACGACGTGTACATCAAAAGGTTTACAAATATCACTAAAGTAAACACCAACCACGAAGCAGTTTCCATGAAACATATTTCTTTTGACAATTTTGTGCGCCGGGTATGTTCTCACAATTTCTTATAAACACCTAATTTAATTTTGGACAGGTAAGGGACCATTTTTGTCTTGTATCATATTCTCTGCCTTATAGACCTTCCACGCTACAAGATAGTCGCGGACCATCTTGAATAATGTGTAGTAGTTTATGAAGAGGAGGATGACTATGGCTAGGAAATTGTGCCATTGTATGGAACTGAAGAGCAGGCATAGTTGTAGCACGATGAGGGCTAGTTGTAAGCACAGCATGCCGCATAGCAGGAGCGATGGGTTCGCGAACACCGTCTGGAATTATAAAAGGGAAATATTTTAGATGTTTTCTATTGACATGGTCAAATACTAAATTGGTCGGTCATCATATTTATGGCTTTTTTTGGTACCAAAATTTTATTATTCGTATATTGTCAGGGACACAAGTAAATCAAAATCAAATCTGCACGGTTAGGCTGGTTGAGATAACCGCCACGTGTCACAGGTTCGTTCCCCGCATATTACAAAAGATCCACGTAGGCTTGTTCTGAGTTTGGGTGTCTTTGTACATATGTATGTACACAAGGATTCACATTCCTTACTGAGGAAGTCATCATAAAAAAAAATCAGAATGATTCCTTTTCTGGAACTACTAATACTACGTTTTCAAAGAGTACCCATCAGAAATCTTGGTATTCACGGATAAGTACACTTACATGGAACCTGCTATGCACGAGTGAGGTGGGGTCTGCGGCGACGGCGGGCGACACGGCCACGAAGCTGCGCGCCGCCGCCGACACGCGCGACCCGCGCGGGTACACGCGCCGCGGACACCAGGTACACACCTCTCCTTCTAGGGAGGGGATACATGAGATTTAATATAGGTGTAGATACTAATGTTACAAATCCAAAAGTATGTGAGTGTTTGTGTATATGTGTGTGCTTAAAACACACCCAAACGGCTGAATTCGAATGATATATTGGAGTTGTACAGACCACTTTTGCTCGATTTCGTGAGATGAGGATGTTTTTGCAGCTATAACCGACCACGCGGCGCGAGCAAAAGTTAGTGTGAAAATAAATGTCTTGTATGTGTGTAAGTATAAGTATACGCGCATGTGCATGTCAGTCCGACGGCGTGTATGCGTTGTATCGCACTCGTGTGACATACATAGTCTGCATGAGTGTGTGTGTGTGTGAGTTAGCAAGTCTGTGTATAGTGTGTGTTACCGCCGGCGGTGTCGGGCCCCCAGCGGCCGAGGTGCAGCGCGGCGCGGTGCGGCACGTCGCAGTAGGCGGCGCCCAGCAGCTGGCTGGCGTGCCGGGACACCAGCCCCGCGCACACGAAGGCCGTCTGCTGGGACGCTGCGTACACGTCGTAGTACAGGTATGACTGAGGGAAACACGAACACGATGTACATATGTGCAAAAAATAACGAAACAGAATATTCTAATTCGGTCGCAAGTGGCTAGAAGCGTTGCCTTGTTCTTTAAAAATGCAGTCTCGGACTCTTAAGCTCTTCTATGCTGACCGCACGAAAAAATTGTGTAGTTTAAAAACATCTTATATGATCTGGCGGTAATGACCTACAGTCAAAATATTGCACTCCATTTTTTTTAATTTCATAGAATGTTTCAATATGACGACATTTCATGCATCAATGCCATCTACACATATCAACGTAAACATAAACACAAAAAATAAAAACACCATAACAAAAATATTTTTAAGTGGAAATGTTAATTGCTCACCTGTGCAAAACAGCAAGGTATGAAACTGGAGTAATAAGCTCCCACAATGGAATTAAATATAATCTTCTTCATCCTGACATTGAAGTCTTGTCGCAGCGTCTCCACTTCAGTGCGTATCTGTGAGGGGTCGTGGGAACAGCAGTGGAGGGGAGGGTCTCCATTGTTCAGCTCCAAAAATGGACTAGCGTGGAAGCCGAACAGTATGAAGTATATGACGGCCCTGGGGAAAAAGGGCATAGTAAATATAATTAGTCTTTCAAAGAACTGGATCAGTGTTGATTTTTATTTTATTTGGAAAATTTGGTAGTGGTTACACAGGTGCCTTTGAGTACCCCTAGGTTAATAAGGAAAAGCATAATATTTCTAATTTGAATTTGAAACAAATATAATCTATGTGGTGGCATCATCTTCAAAACGAAATCAAAAATAATTGCGGTTTCGAGAATCATGATGCCAAAAACACGAAAAACTTGTAACATGCTATAAAATGGTAAAATAATGTATTTGATTGATACTTACGGATAGCACAAGTAAAATATTTTCACCATGGGGTATTTCAGAATTATGAAGTATGCACACCAAGCCATAGCGCCTAGTACTACGCCCAATATAAACATTCTGGAATAAATATATATTATATAAACTTAACAGATATTAAGAGTAAAGATAATCTAAAGAACAATTTTAGACAATGAAGTCACACTGCTTGCATTCTGGTCAGTTTTTTGGGGCTGATGGGTGAATGTGCAGACTAATAATAAAAAATAGATTATGGGTAAAGGTATCATGCTGTTCAACTATTAAATAAGAGACAGGTGTTGCTCTAGATTTTTTTTCTTTTTATCCCAGAGCAGGGGTCTTAAAGTTTTAAGAATTTATTTTAATTAAAAAAGAAAAGTAGAACCAGCTCATCATATGTATATTATTTCTATAGACAGACAACTATATGAATAAAAATACTTTTTGTTAAACAATAAAGTTGTATTAAGTTTATATATGAAAGAATATAAGAAGATGGTATTAAATAAATATAGATAAATAATACCTGGCTGCTATTGTAGCATGTGGCATCATCTTTGGTACAAGTACAGATTTTAGAATAGCCATAGTTATGCTGAGGAGCAGTTTCCTGAATATTATTGTCACTATAAATGCTACCAGGTGAGGGTCAATAAGGTAGAAATTCTGAAATAAATTTTACTAATATTAAATATTAAGTACAAACTTGGACTATCTTAGTAATAATAGTTAGTACTACAGTTAGAGTGTACAGATTTGATTTCAAAATTTCCCATTATTATACAATTAATATTTATATAAACTTCTCATCAATATACATAGTTCTTACAATGTTATTTAACTATACCCTTTTTTTAAAATTCATTTTAACACAGATTTCAGGTGTAAATATATTTATCATTAAGATACTTCACAATTTATTTTGACCTCAAACTCACCATGGCCTGGTTTGTGTATGAGTGTGGAAGCCACCAGGCTGTCCTGTACAGATTCAGGAACTGAAGTCCAGTAGCCACTAGAGTGAACACAAATGTCATAGCTTCAAACAGTAGATTTCCGTCCTGCGGTATATAAGGGAAGGGGATGTGTTTGGGTTGAACCGGCCCGTCCACCAGTTTAACCTCTGGTGTGCTGGTGCTTGTAGGAACAGCAGGCTGTGGGCGGGCCGGCCGACCTAACCGCTTCCCACCTCCATTGATCTCTTCATCAGGCACCGGAACTGAACCCTGGAATGAGGAAGAGGTTTTAGTTTTAGACGAATAAAGAGATATTTCTATATTATATTTGTTTTATACCTAATATTTGATAAATTACGCACTAATTTCATGCAAATTGACATTATGTGCTTGATAAACTAGATAACTTGTATGTTTATGGAATTGTTTGTTATGTTACCTTCTTATTTACACCACTAGCCTTCTTAGATCCATGTGGCACCATTTTACAGGCTAACGGCGGCAGAGGCCGCTTGATTAGTGGGTCTTTAATGATTTTTCGCCGTCTAGAGACGGCAGTAGACGAAGTGTTGCTAACTTGGGAGTTCGCCCAGCGTCTCGCCAGGAGAATGGTCAGGCACCCAACGACCGCTGGTAAGAAGAACACGACAAAAGGGCCACTTTCATTTTCCGTACAACTCATCACTCACATGTTAAAATGTTTTTTAAAGTGTCACAATATTGGTTTATTTCGAATTTCCGATTACTGACGATCAACACTGAAGAACACTGTACACAGTACACACGATTGACGACTTGACGAAATCAACACATGTCAAAATATACTTTTTATAAGAATAGTAACGTGAACAACGTCACGAGATCATTCAGCCCATCAGTCTTCAAAAAACAAAAAATGCTGAAAAGAAACAATAGAACAGACCCTAAGACAACTTTTATTCACATTTGATCAAAACTTAATCATCAAACTAACTAAAACAAATTGAAAAAGTTATTAAATACAGATTTTGCCATTTTTATAATCTGTATTTCAATGCAGTGCACTGTGCAGTACTTTGCAACCTCTGCAATCGATATGTCAAATTTCAACTTAAATGTGACTCGCAGCCGGCTCTCGTAGCTGGATATTTTACAATGTTTCATGAATTTATTAACATAAGGCCGTTTTAAAGCTACAATTATGTCTTTCACAATACTCTGCTCCTTCGTATTAGCATTTTATGTCGTAATTTGGTTCTTTGACTCTTTCTTTAAGGTATTATTCTAGGAAATAGCTGTGTGATAACAGTGTTTTTGTGTATATTGATCAAGTTTCATTACTTTTCAGAGTTGTATGCACTACCCATATTACGCATTCTTGGAAGGAACTGGCCTACAGATCGGAATACTTAACTTTAAATGGACAACGACCGCTTTCAACAGGTTTATATACAGATGGAGCAAGAACTTAGCCCGCGTGTTACGCAAATGGTACACATGCGGCTACATATTTACCATTTGGATCTTCTTGCCGTTCGCTCTGTGGACTCTCCTGACATTTATATTTGAGCATTTCTATGAGACTATTCAAATCAACAATGTGCCTGAAGTTAAAGCAATGTTACCTGGAGTAAACATTCCTGCGTCAGATTTCTGGGTATACTTCTTAGCTATAGGGTTTAGTACTATTTTTCATGAGCTTGGCCATGCAATGGCTGCAGCTCAAGAGGATGTGCAGCTCATATCTGTAGGTGTATATGTATTTACTATAATACCAGTAGCTTTTGTGCAAATGAATTCAGAACACTTGAATAGCTTAGCTGTGACTAAAAGACTGAGAATATTTTGTGCAGGCATCTGGCATAATATTGCCACTGCTTTCATTGCCTTACTGTTATTCTTTTCAGCCCCAATTTTATTCAACATAGCATATGAAACAGGCATAGGAGTTAGGATTACTGATTTTACTGATGATTCTCCTCTAAAAGATGTCAGGGGACTTGATAAGGGTGATGTTGTAACATCTATAAATAGTTGTGAAATCAAAAATGCTAATGACTGGTCATACTGCCTCCACATGGCTCATGACCGGTTTGGTATATGTACCAGTGCAGAATTTGTTGCTCAAAATGATGAAATCATGATGGAGACTATCAAGGAAAATGATGTTGTAGAATGTTGCCGCAAGGATGACTTGTACAGTTTCTGTTTTGAATACTTGGAGCCCAAAGTAGTTGCTGATTCAGTATTGCCAGGACAATACTCATGTCTAAAACCCAGAGATATGGTGAAGGACAAGTTTATAAAGTGCACTGAGCATGGAGGTTACTCATGTCCAAGAGGAATGCATTGCTTGAAACCTTCTTTGAACAACCACACTTACTTGATAATCATAGAACGAAAGGACAACAATGCTGTTCTTTATTTAGGATTGCCATATGATTTACATAAGACTCTCTTCACAGACCAATACTTCCCAAGGCTGGGGTTGTTCTCATTTTTCTCTCCATCTCAGTTTGAGAAACTCCTGAGGTACATATTTATATTTTCAATGGGTATTGGATTTTTGAATGTGATACCTTGCTATGGTATGGATGGTCACCATATTACAAGAAGTCTGATACAAGTGTTAGCTAAGTATCTGAACAAAAATGGTGATTTTGTTACTTTTTTCACAGTTTTCACTGTAGTTGTGGGCACAGGGGTTACAGGACCCATTCTAATATATTTGTTTTACAAGGCTATTTATGTAGACAATTAGTTGTTTTTTTTTTACTAGATTCATGTGATTTATTTGAGTTTGTTTAAAATTGTTTTATAGCATTATTGGTTTATATTAGAATTTCCATAATCCCTTAGTACCTCAGGGCTTAGAACTGTGCCTAGTCAAACAAAATTAATACTAAAGTTGATAAAATCCAGCCTGACCCTTAGGGTAATGCAAATGTGATTCTAAAATTAATAAAACAATGTGCTTGTGCAATAATCTATGAAGTATTAAATTCCAGTCCCATTTAAGCAAAAAACAAACAATTGTGACATACTATTTTTTAATTTTGTGATTAGTTTTGTATCAGTGTAAATTGTGAAAGTGAAAAAAAACTTATATGAATTCCCACAAGTGTGATTGACTGTACCACTTATTAATCCATGTACTTTCTACAATTATGTTTATTGTCTTATTTTCAATGTTAATTTTCTTGTAAATAGTTAAGTTATTGTTAAGGTTTTAGTTTTAATTCCATATTATTTATATTAATTATAAATGAGTCACATTAAAACTTTGTACAGTACAAAAAACTATGTCTTTTATTAATTGTAACCAGTGTTTATTTAAATTAAGATTGCAACATAGTTCTAAAAGGATAAAGTAATTGAAATGTGATAAATAATTAATATGGCCTTTACAATTACAATTTTATTACTAAAATTAATTATGTACAATTTTCTAATTGAAAGAATCGTTTATAAGAAAAAAAAACTAGATTATATTAAATTTACTATAACCTCCATTCTAGTTACCTATTTCTATTTCTAATTTTTTAATTTCCTAACTTTTTTTTGTATACCCTGTCAACTGTTGTAAATCTTTCAAAGACTTCTTTCCATAGTGAAGCATGTTCTTGATAGTAGCTTCATCAGTCTCGTGCATGTTATTCTTAAAGTCAATTCGGGCCCAATCTGCCATTTCAGCTTTGTTAGCCTCATCTTTGACATGTCTTAATGTCCTGAAGATATCCCTGTAGAGCTTGAGAACTTCTTGTCGAAGGAGGAACTGTAAAATAAGATTAATAACAGTGATTAAAAGCAATAGTTGACAAGGACCGGTAGTAAAATATGGAATAAGCTTCAAAATATACGTAGGATGTAGGTACCCAATAATAATGTTGGGAGAAATGGCCATAATTATATTGTTGTGCTTGTTTAACTGCGCTAGAAAGCCAATAAAGGCGTAACAAAGCGAGTTTTGCTTCGAAAATACTTTCAGAATTGGAATATTGCCTAGAATAGTCACAAATGCGTAATTACCTGCTTCAAGTGAAGGGTTTTTTTAGGCAATTTCGTACTCATTGTACAGATTTGAAAATTCCTCCCTATGATAATAACACAATCTTCAGAGTAATTTCATTTTGATTGATTGTTTGTTGTTTTAATGCGTAATTTTCTTCATTATTTTGCTTGACAAGGTATCAGCTGTTTTCTAAAAACATGACATAACTGACGTAAGCTTGACATGAGGAATCAGTTTTCGAATTTTGTCACGCATAAATGTGATTAAAATCAAACTAAGATTTCTTTCTATATTTATTTTATTCATAGCAAAGACATTATATACTCTACTAGCTTCATGGTTACTTATTAAAAACATTATACATAATGGCTGAAAAGAGGTGAAGTTTGAAGGATAAGACAAGATTTAATATTACTAACTCTACACACGCACCTGATTGAGCACAGATTATTTTTTTTTTGCGGCTCGCTGTATCTCGTCAATACATTAGATTCAAATAAGGTAAGGTAAGGGTATACGAGCATGCTCTATAAGGCGTATTCCGCTCACTTATTAGATATACGAAAAATCAATACTAAAATGATATTGCGTCTCATTAACTAAGTATAAATAATAGAAAAATAAATGGGGTTCAAATTGATAAACTAGACAATAATCTGAATCCTAACAGAAAATTGGGCCCTGCAAAATTTTAAAACTGGTAAACGGTACTGGCAACTTCAAAAATAATTAAAAAAGATGATGAGATGGTAGCCCCAGTGAATCTTTGAGACAGGCAAGCTATTAGAAGCATTAAACCAGTACCCGAAAAAGCCTAAACCCTACAGCTGGATCTGGTACAGAAATGCTTTTAGTGTCAGCTGTAGATATTCTCGTTTTGAAAGCTTTTGTATAACATTATTTATTTGATAGACACTTCGGTTAATCTCTGTGAGTACACTAGAGTATCCACCATCTGCCTAGATTTTTGTCAACTACATACTATATTATGTTAGGATTGATCCAGTCTAATCGGATTAAGCAGTTACAGTAGGCTCAGGCGTAAAACAAATTAAAATGTTGTTTGACTTGCCTTGACTGGTCTTGTGGTTTAGACGGTAAGAGGTCCTTCTTGCTATAACGCAGTGGGTGGGTTCGATTCCCATCAAAAATAAATGTTTGTGCGATGATCATTTGTTTTGTGTTTGGGTGTAATTTACCTACACTATTTATGTATTTAGAAATATAAGTATAACTATGTTTATCAGATGTCTAGTACTCATAATACAAGCTTTACTTAGTTTGAGACTAGCTAGACTACTAGAGATGACGTTGTGTGAAAGTTGTGGAATGTTAATATTTCTTAACAAAGATCATTTCACTTAACATGTTTTAAGGGAAATCACGAAGGGAAAGTACGAAGAAAAATTAAACAAGAGAAATCTGAAATATACTCTTAAAAATGATAAAAACGCCGCCGCGCGCCGCCCGCGCCCCTCACCATTGCTACAAGGCTCAGACCGCGCTCGCAATTCGTAGTTTTTTAGAAACACAGCTCTGTTAGCTGTGTTTCTAAAAAACTACGAATTGGATCATAATATTAAATAAAAATTTCATTTTAAATTTATTCAAATCTCATAAATACTATTTTTTTATCATGAACGTGTTCTAGTCATTGGATACATGAACTGGGCTGCTTTTGTAAGACGACTAAAAAATCACCGTGTATATACAAATAGCAGCCGGGAAGTTTTTCCAAAACACAGAACAAATCGTCCAATGAAATCGATTGTCACAACAAAAAAGCCGATGATATTAACACCTACCTTACATCGACGCTGGCACGGACATCCGCGTATTATAAGCATTTGTGTGATCTACGAACGCTTATCCTGAATCTTGGTGTCTTTATGGATGTGACTGGAATATTGGTAACACCCCCCAAGATACCAGAAAATATAAATTTATGACACCTGCATTAACCGAGATAATTAATGCCAACTGCGTTAATTTATTTATTTCTTTCGCTTCCAAAATGAAAGTAAGGAAGATAACTGGGTATGAAAAGAAACACTGACTGACTTTTTGAATAAAGTTTTAGGTAAGACGCGTACTTATCGGGATAGCCAGTTTCGCACCCAGCCTTCTTGATGATGGTTGCAAAATCGAAAGTTCAACATGTGTTCAAACTCTTACTAAATTTATCTTAATGAATCTGCCCCCGAAATATCAGAGTTCTATTTTATCAAAAATCTACTCCAATGTTTAAGTTTCGTCACAATTTTTTCGTGACTTTTTGTCTAATTACTCAAAGCAATAAAGCCGTATATTTATCTCATAGATATGTCTTTGTTTAAAAAGACACCAAGATCGTCTACCTTTTTTGACTTAGTACTTACCTAAAAATGTTCGTCGAATGATTAATTATAACATTATTGCACGTATTTTTCGTGGCGTTGAGATAGTAAATATCTAATCATGGTCTCATGTTGAGGCCCGCATAACTTAAACTATCTAAAAAACATTTTGTCCTAGAATTTCAAAGTTATAAAAAAAGGTCTTTGTCTTGCGCGTTTTCTATAATCTTTTTTAATATTTGTTATTGAAGCGGCAACAGAAATTCACCATCTGTGAAAATGCCAACTATCAAACTATATAAATCTGATGAGAGATTTGTGCATTCGATACAGCCTGTCGACAGACGTACAAATAAACTTCAATCTAAAAACCCTGAAAAATTTGCCACTATCATGCAATTAATGTAACAAGATGGCTACTGGGGGTATCAAATTTGAATAAAACCATCGTCTTCCTAAAGACAGAAATCTAAGTTAGACAGAAGATACAGCTTTTAAAAGCTTAGTTCTTCTTAATTCCATGTAAAAGAGATATATATACAAAAACACTCTTCTTCTTTACTGCAGCCAAGCTACGAACGATAGTGTAACTGTTTGCTAGACGTAAACTTAAAAAGGTAGGTACATTATGGTAACCCTACTGCGACGAGCAGTACCTCTATTTTTTTGGGATATAAAATTACCATTTAATTATCATCTACTTACTTTAATTGAATACAACTTAATAGTAAACATGCTTATTGTTTTTTTCGCTTTCATTGAAAAGTAAAGTAAAAAGCGTCTTCTTAAATAACAACTAATACTACTATTGTCTACTATGTTCGTATCAATAACTCGTAACTATCAAGTAAGCAGGAAAGATAAAACTCATTAGTTAACATCATGATCTGAAAGAGAGGGGTTGATTATCATGAAGCTGTAAAGTGTATGAAAGTTATCCGCCCTTGCGCCATGTCCGTCCGTAAGCTCCGCCCTAGGTCCGAGAGATCGCGGGAAACCGAGCTTTTTCCACAGCGCTTACCCACCCGACCAATCATAGCACACCTCAGTCGCGTTGCGAGCGCCGCGCGGAGCGTACGTATCTCGAGCCGACCGCTACAGCGCGCATCAAATAATGTTTACGCGATCGCTAAACTTGGACAAGAAAAACTTTTGAATTATCCTGTAAATATTTTGAATGTGTTTTCCTTGTTTAATATTTAAGTTAGTGGACTTTGTAAATATAAAATGGACAACAAAACAGCTTCAAATCCCTCATCACCACCAAGGGCTCAAGTGAAAAAAGAAAATGAAGAAGAAATCAAGGTAAGGTTCAGTTACAAATATTTTCGCCGACATTGACGTGGGTTTCCGTTGGAAAACCATCATCGTGTTACGGTTTCGTCTTATTGGCAAGCGGCCTGCTTCAGCCGGTCTCGTAATAGGAGACGACCGATTCGTATTTTTAAATTCGATATTTATTCACCATGATCTGAGAGGGGACCTCTACAAAGGCTGGAGTCTCGGGGTTACGCCGAATAAATTATTCGGTGTTATGTTACGATATTAATTACATTTTGCGATACACAATAAAACGCGTGTAATATCACGTTTTCGAGGCCTTTTCCAGCCATTAAAGTGTGTAACGCGATATCCGAAGCGCGCTCGGATCGCTGTAACCAGAGTCGCTGGATGTTTTGATAATAGATATAGGCGGCGCTGGTGTGTTGGTGTGTACCGACTGGCAGCACGGTGACTGTGTGCGTGCGGGGTAATTTTAGACGTTCCTTTGCTCAAAACGTAACTCGAGACCGTCCCAGGCCACAAGCCGACGCTTCAATTTATTGTTTTCATCTGTTAATCGTAATTGTGGACGTATGGTAGCGTGCCGGTGCGCTTTGCTGTCGACGATGGTCGCCACTCGCCCGCCCCCGTGGATTCGCGCGCTTTTATTTTGGCGCCACGGAAATAGTTTGACATGTCAATAACCCCATTGGCGGTGTCCACGCGGCGGTGACGTCACAGGACACACGCGACGATTTAGCTAACATTTGAGGTCGATTTAATTTATTATATTAGCCGCCTCCCCGTCCTAGTTACAAAGGTATCTTGTATTATTAGTTTTATTATTAAACGGACAGAAATATTTTTCTGGTAGCGTAGTGTAAAAATAAAAATAAGAAGTTTCGTTCTTTTACTTGCAATTTGTGGCTATGTTACTGACGTATTAAAGAGCTATAAATTAGATGAACACAAAATGATACGTCTTGCAACATAAAATCATTGAACGGTAGTAATAAACTGAATATAACGATCTGATAAGTCGTAAGTGCTCTCAACCTGTTATTAAGCGGCCATAAATAGCAAAATGCATTTCACTTGTAAATATAAATCGAGGTGCACATTGTTAGGTGTTCAAGTGCTTGCTTGTTATGCTAATTTTGTACCAATAACATATATAAAATAAAAGCAACAAAAACAAGTGGGAGCTTTTTCACTTTACATAAAGACAAACAATTCTTATTGGCTTTTATGTTTCTATCAACGCTGCTTTACTCCTTTTACTTATAGCTTAATTAAAGCATAGGGTATAAAATGAAGGACCGATAATAAGTACTATCAAAATAACCGATCGTCTATTGGCGGTAAAAAAGTCAAATTAATATGACCAGTTGATAAAAGCTTTCTGAAAGCTCACTACATTCAACAAAAAATAAAACGTTTAGAATTCATGCATACGAATCAAAATAGTTTATCACTTGTCAAAGATTTTGATTGAAACAAAATTACAACTCTTAAGCGGCATAAAACAAAGGGAGATTATTTATTACGTCATGATACTCGTACATTCATTCAAATTTCATGTAAAATTGAATAATATCAAAGATATGAAGTAAAAATTATATAAAATACACAAACATCGATTTGCATGATTCTCCGCTTTCATTGTTCTCCAAAACTATTTTCGTATGATATAATACGTATATCGTGATTTCAAACCAATTATTATTTACATAGAATCTTGTTTTCTATCTAAATGCAAATATGGAATGTAAAATGCATTGAGCTATTACTTTGTATCGTACATCGAACTTGCTCGTGTCATGTCATGATCAAATGCATCGGGAAATTGACGGGATTGCTTCGAGAAATCTTAAGGAAACACGCGAACTTTATATCAGAATAGATATGATTGTCTGGTGGTATTACGCATTATGTGGAGCCCATTAGTCTGCAGGGGCAGCGCGATTGTCCGAAAGGGTTGCCGTGGCCCCGGTACAAGAAGGGCTAAGGAAGGAACATTGGTGGGTTTAAGTCAGTAGGCATCTGACACTCCTTTCTGGTCAACCCAAAACGAAAGGAATCATTGGATGATTTCGCATCCGAAAAAAATAGTGGTATTACGAATTGACGACCACCCTCAGTAACTTTTACTGAACTGGTAAGAAAAGAGCTTTGAATTACCTTCTAAGTGGTTTGGTAGACAGCAGTATAGTCTGAGAGTAACTACGGCAAATGCAATTAGCTACGGAGCTACGAGATCGATAACCTTAGATAACTAATGGGCATACTTTGTTTGAGTAACAAACTTTTAGTTTGTGACCGGTTGAAACACTTTAATGTTACAAAACACTTTTTTTCCTATTTTTAAGTGGATGGTAGATGTTGTATGTAGAGCGGCACCATAGGCCTGCATGAGGTCATTAAATGTGCAGATGTATTGGCAGTTAGGGTCAAAAGATGGGTCTTAGTTTATTCAAAGCACCTCACTCGCAATGGTGATCGGGTGGGTCTGAGATTCCTTACGTAAAAATTGATTTACAATCAGACTTTCTAAGAGTGTTAATGCACATACCAATACCAATTCTAGACGGTAAGCGCTCCTGGAGTTGCATTAATTTGTGGTATTGGGAGGTGTTGGTAATTCGCGGCTTGTCTAGTGAAGATGAGAAATAGCTTGCTTACCGATAGTTTAAACATGGTATGAACTTGTAAATGCAAAGAAACAGTAGATGTCTGAAATATTATCTTTACTTTTATAGAGGAAATCATTTTGTATCAACCAAACATATTGAAAATAAATGATGTGCACTTCCTTGATGTTTACACAAAAATATAGATATGACTACAGATGCCTAACATTATTCTATTGTTAAGACTTAAGAGTATACTAGATGTGATATCGTACTGAATACACTCATAAAAGCTTTTGAAAAGATTCAACCACCATTGAAGTGAAGTTACACTAAATAAAACGCAACAAAACGTAGATAGATGTAGGACAGGCCTAAATTTAAATTAATTTAATTGTATCGTATAATGAAATAAAGTCATTACAATCAGAACATTTAAAGTGATCATTTAAATAAGACAATAATTTAATCCGACGCGTGCAGTCATGACACGATGCCCTAGAATCTTTTCCGCAAAACGCTTACGAAACGTCAGTTCATAAATATTGCACTTGCAACAAATGCGCGCACGCACTTTATTGGGCCAAGGTCGTTGACGCAAATTATTTAATTACCACCTTATTTCTGTGTGTTTAAGGTTGATAGTTGCAAATCTGCTTGTAACATTGTCAGTGTCGCATCTTATTTATGTAGCACATGTGCATGTAACGTATCGTTTGATATAGTGGTCATTTAGTTTGAGAGGTCAGCGAAGCATGGTCAAGGAAGTATTTTTGATGATGCATTAGCTCGATGTGAAGACATGATTGTAATCCACCTATAAACCTTATTTATGTTTAGCTGAGTAATACTAATTGAGTTTTACACGTGTCTTGGTTAAGCGTAGCGTTTGGTAATATATTTTACCTGATTCATGAATAATGACGCATCGAAATCTTTTATTGGGAAATTTACTGCGTGGCTGAAATTAAAAATATCTGGTATTCGAAAGCATATGGAACCTAAGAGAACCTAGCTGTTGCAGTGTTGTAAACTGGATTAGTGGTCACCCTACAAAAGAAATAAGGTTTTTTATGGAGTTCTTTGAAAACAATAAATGATTCACAAGACATGAAGGGTGAACAGGGGTGATTAGTTACGTTCATATTCAAATTAACGCTCACTTGTACAATCGAAATAATTACTAATTAAATAGATTACCTATATTAGGTAATTATTTTAATACATAACGAATTACAAATAAAGATAACAATCGCATCTTTTCTAGATTTTTTTACTTTAATTTAGTCTATTAGTTTAGTAATTTAGTAAATATATACTAATATTATAAAGCTGAAGAGTTTGTTTGTTGGAATGCGATGGTTAATTTTAGAAATTACTGTTCCAAATTAAAAGTATTTCAGTGTTAGATTACCCATTTATTGAGGAAGGGTATATAACGTCGCGCTATAATTAATAGTAGCAGAAAAATCATGTAAAAATATAAAAAAGCAGTTAGAAGATGCGTACACTCTTAAATTACAAAACTGAAATTAAAAAAGTCTTAATTTCGCGCGCAGTTTCCTAATAACATCAAAAATCTTGACTATTAACTAAATCAGCCAAAAGTCGTCTTTGCCTTCCAACCAGGCCGACCTACAGGCACAATATGGCATACAAAAGAGATAATATAATAATTACAACAATATAAAGTAACGAACAAACATGGAAAGTCAACACTGGTGTGATGTGAGCGACATGCGATAGCCAGTTGTAACTGACACCGGGCGATGCGATGCCTCTGCATTGTACATCTTTCATAGAACAACGAATACAGACGGGGTATCAACGTCCTGGGGTAAACGATCGTAAATAATGTAAAGTTGTTTCAATAATTTTAATTCTAATTTTATCCTTGTGTCGCAGGCGTTTCACAAACATACAAATCACGTCCACAAAGACACCAAGGCAGAATAAGCAATTGAATGAATGGAAATTGAATTAAATTTGACACTATTCGTATTCTCCTAAGGTTTTGTCAATACAATAATTGGAAGTTTATTGTATTGACTCTTCCGCCCCGTAGATACTAAATTCTGCTATTTACAATAAATTGCCGATGAATGAATGGTTGAATCAAAAATTGTGAATAGCGGAATTGGCAGCCTATTCTAATAAAGCATTTTGGCCGTTTTAGTTAACAAGTATCCTGTATACCTCGTCGCGGTACCCTAATTGAAGACAGGGGTAGTTTACGTGGACTTTCTCGGGTTTAAAATAACCGCCGGAATATATTCAGTTGACTAAGGTTATGTTAATTAACCTACGAGAAATCGTAGTAAAATCAAATGCTGATGAAAAAAAAAAGAAAAATGTTATAATAATCCTCATCATTTCTTGTCCTTTGATTTGAAATAATAGAAGAATTTCAATAAATAAATCCACGTGGGCATACAAAACAAAACTGGTTTTACCTGAAACCCAGCACGGGAACTAGGTCTGTAAGCTTGCTGCCGTGAGAAAAAAAAGTGGAAACAAAGATGGGTAAAGAAGTCACATAAGAAAGCTCTTAAAACTGGCAGAAAAGGTTTTCAATAAAAAAAAACAGAATTACTTATCATAACATAACCACAAAGGCTTAGCCTAAAAGTATTTATGTCATGTCCGTATGGATTGAGGAGCCACTTTCGATTTAAAAAGGAAGCTCGCCCCCTTATTTAGTAGGAAAGTAAATAATTTTGTAGACCGAATTCTGAAATTTGTAGTATAATATGTCTAAAGTTATGTAACTGTGAATGTGGCTCCTCAATCCAAACATCTGAATTGAGGAGCCACCTGAAACACGGAAAGTATTCCATGTATATTTTTGAAAATTTTGTATCATTTAGTAGCAATTGTGTATAGTGTCTACTAAAAATTTGAGCCCAGTACTGTTTATATTCAAGAATATACAATACTTTTAATGTGGCTCCTCGATCTATACACAAGAGCATGAATTGCCATGAAAGTTATTGGTCAATTTATATTCCACTCTAAAGACATTTAGTAGTAAGTGTGTTCGAATTTGTAGTATATGGACAAAGTAGTAGACTGAGCGAATTTAATAAATAAATGCATTTCATTTGGCTCCTCAATCGTGACGTCTGCATAATAAATAATTGACTGTACCTACCTGAGATCAAAACGGAATAAAATACCAGAGACACTAACATTTAGTATAAACGGTCTAATAAATACATATGCACAGATCAACATTGTATATGTTCGGTATCTGAAAAACAAATCACTTCTAAATATTCCTTACGAATTCGCTATTTAGGGTGACCATGTTATATGAATTAAACTAGGATGATTCATTTTTGAAATTTAATTTTTCGACAATATTCGGTACAAAGATTCTTCATAGGTTTAGGATATTTAGTATCTAGTCAATTTCGACATAAGTTAAAGAATGAATTAATATTGGTTGGTCGGTGCTTTTATGAATTTTACAGTGAGAATCATAGTCATCATAACAAAACATCTCATCATTCGCTGGGTAGTGACATTTATAGTGACCCATTCCAGCTTCGCTAATCGCAGGGATAAATTCTATAACGCCTATTAAAGTATATAAGCTACTTGAAATCATTATAGTTTCTGGTACCTCGTTTACTCTAAACCTCGTAGAAACATTTAGTTCAAATGCCACTGTTTTTGATACAGTATATTTACACACTGTTTGGTGGTTACAAGATGTGCAAACGTTATTTTCTTCTACAATACAAATTGCATCTTCTAAACTTTGGATTCCAAAAACATACCGAATATTGTCGAAAAATTAAATTTCAAAAATGAATCATCCTAGTTTAATTCATATAACATGGTCACCCTAAATAGCGAATTCGTAAGGAATATTTAGAAGTGATTTGTTTTTCAGATACCGAACATATACAATGTTGATCTGTGCATATGTATTTAGTAGACCGTTTATACTAAATGTTAGTGTCTCTGGTATTTTATTCCGTTTTGATCTCAGGTAGGTACAGTCAATTATTTATTATGCAGACGTCACGATTGAGGAGCCAAATGAAATGCATTTATTTATTAAATTCGCTCAGTCTACTACTTTGTCCATATACTACAAATTCGAACACACTTACTACTAAATGTCTTTAGAGTGGAATATAAATTGACCAATAACTTTCATGGCAATTCATGCTCTTGTGTATAGATCGAGGAGCCACATTAAAAGTATTGTATATTCTTGAATATAAACAGTACTGGGCTCAAATTTTTAGTAGACACTATACACAATTGCTACTAAATGATACAAAATTTTCAAAAATATACATGGAATACTTTCCGTGTTTCAGGTGGCTCCTCAATTCAGATGTTTGGATTGAGGAGCCACATTCACAGTTACATAACTTTAGACATATTATACTACAAATTTCAGAATTCGGTCTACAAAATTATTTTCTTTCCTACTAAATAAGGGGGCGAGCTTCCTTTTTAAATCGAAAGTGGCTCCTCAATCCATACGGACATTTTATGTCTAGGGCGATAATAAAAAAAGAATAGGTGTTCAATTGTGACGTTTAATTTGTGAACAGTCAGTGTCGACTGATCAAATGAGTGGTCACAACTCACGGCATACTCCTTCTATACATCAAATGTGAAAATAAATGAGTAAGAAGATGTCACATCTATATCAGCTGATCTTTGTATAAAAGGGGGTGAATAAACACCACCTTGCGGGAATGGGAGGCGTGCGTGCGCGTATCAAGTGTTCGTCCACCATCATCAGATCATACTCACACAATATAACCCTTACGTCAAGGAAATAAAGACTATATTTCTGTGAAGAAAAAGCTATGGAAGGATAAAGTCCGATAAATCTAGCTCAGAGCTTGGATTTCTAAATGTTAGTCCGATCTGTTCTAAATTTAAGCTGCGCGCGTACCATAGTGCATATTTGATTTTAAAAAGCGAAAAAAGTATAATTTTTATCCTTCTTGTCGTTTAACCTTTTTTCAATACTAGCTGTTGCCCGCGACTTCGTCTGCGTGGTTAGAAGATATAAGTTATGACTTTTTCTTCGCTCCTATTGGTCGCAGCGTGATGATATACATATAGCCTAAAACCTCCCTCGATTAATGGTATATTCAACACAAAAATATGTTTTCAATTTGAACCAGTACTTTCTGAGATTAGCGCGTTCAAACAAACAATCAAACAAACAATTAGTACATACATAGTATATACATAGTAATTAGTATATATATAGTACAATTAGTATATAGATGCCAACGATATCTTCGCTACGTTTCATCGATTTTTAATTTCTCGCGCGGAGATTTTAATATTACGATAACTCATTACCTATTAACATTTTTGGCGTAGTGTAAAAGGCAATTTGTTCTATATTACATGCATAATATATCTAACTTATTTATTTGGATAAGGATTAATACTGTATTGTTAAAAAGAGGTTCGTAAGTAACCAATAATTTTACTGTATTAAGAAAACACATAAAAATGGTTATTGTGGGTTATCCTTGGAAGATAGACATATACCACCGCGGACTTTTTTGTAGATCTATTAAAGAGGTACAAACCCGCCATACATTGTTTTGTTGTAACTCAAAAGGTTTTGGCAGCGTTCTCGATGAAAGCTCTCGAATGGCTTAATTTTTTCCGACATGTTTAACTAATATCGCTGTAATATCGTCAGTTTACACAAAACCTAAACTTATTATACACTAAAACCTTCCTCAAGAATTGCTCTATCAATCGTTGAAAACCGCATAAAAATCCGTTCAGTACTTTTCTAGTTTATCGCGAACAGACAGACAGACAGACAGACAGACAGACAGACGCGGCGGGGGACTTTGTTTTATAATATGTAAGGATAGCTGTTGCCCGCGACTTCGTCTGCGTGGTTAGAAGATATAAGTTATGACTTTTTCTTCACTCCTATTGGTCGCAGCGTGATGATATACATATAGCCTAAAACCTCCCTCGATTAATGGTATATTCAACACAAAAATATTTTTTCAATTTGAACCAGTAGTTTCTGAGATTAGCGCGTTCAAACAAACAATCAAACAAACAATTAGTACATACATAGTATATACATAGTAATTAGTATATATATAGTACAATTAGTATATAGATGCCAACGATATCTTCGCTACGTTTCATCGATTTTTAATTTCTCGCGCGGAGATTTTAATATTACGATAACTCATTACCTATTAACATTTTTGGCGTAGTGTAAAAGGCAATTTGTTCTATATTACATGCATAATATATCTAACTTATTTATTTGGATAAGGATTAATACTGTATTGTTAAAAAGAGGTTCGTAAGTAACCAATAATTTTACTGTATTAAGAAAACACATAAAAATGGTTATTGTGGGTTATCCTTGGAAGATAGACACATACCACCGCGGACTTTTTTGTAGATCTATTAAAGAGGTACAAACCCGCCATACATTGTTTTGTTGTAACTCAAAAGGTTTTGGTAGCGTTCTCGATGAAAGCTCTCGAATGGCTTAATTTTTTCCGACATGTTTAACTAATATCGCTGTAATATCGTCAGTTTACACAAAACCTAAACTTATTATACACTAAAACCTTCCTCAAGAATTGCTCTATCAATCGTTGAAAACCGCATAAAAATCCGTTCAGTACTTTTCTAGTTTATCGCGAACAGATAGACAGACAGACAGACAGACAGACAGACGCGGCGGGGGACTTTGTTTTATAATATGTAAGGATATAATTTAATGAAGCTTATTTGGCACCTTTTTTGTAATAGGTACCTACTTCTTTTGTATTTTTTTTACTCCGTTTTTTTCTTAGATACGCAAAAATAATTGATTTATTTACCTTTCAACAGTACGAGTATATCGAATAATACTCATCCCTTATTAATTACTTAATTGCCCTCACTAACAAATGAATCGTCTCAAGACGGAAGTGACCACAATTCCACAATATCACGAGACTAACAAATATTTCAAAGACCAATAAATCAAGACAAGTAATATAAATAATGTGTAAAACGTTCCTATAGATGTTTACTTAACATCGGGTGACATAAAACCGCGGGTATAAAGTTACTGAGATATTCGATGCTGTTCGATGTGAAATTCTCAAAACATTTAATATTTATTTGTTTATATCATTTTACATAAAGCTGGAGTTTAATTATCGTTTTCAAGGAATGAACTCGTGCAATTAATTTATTTTATTACTTTTACGCGAAACGAAATCAGCTCTATTTTGCTGTAGTAGGTTTTTATAATTGTGTTAACATAATACTAGGCAAACTATACTTGCTGAAGTTTAGTATGATAGGTACCTACTACTTTGATTTTCTCATATTTTTTATTGAAGTAGGAGAAAATGTATGTATTCAGTTTTTTATAAGTTTAAACAGCGACAGAAAAATAAAAACGCTTAAATTAAAGCGTTTTTGAAATCAATCTTAAAAAAAATAATTAAAAAGAATACCCTATAAATTCAAAGTCTAAATATCTATTAGAAATGAAATAAAAGAAAGCGAAAATTTTATAAAACAATACAGAAAAAAAAATCCTTGAAGAATTTTAATAAGTGATTCGAACAAACACCCTTTACATACAAATATGTAACGTGATACGTTAAATTATGTGTCTACTAAATTTGGACGGGTCGCTTTTAGGAGAGTGTCGGCTTACAGCGCCCTCTCTGGTTACAACTTGACCGGACACTACTGTGCATTAGTGATGTCCATATTGCATATTTTTAAGGCTATACTAAGCTTTATTGATCCGTTTGAAAAAAAACTGTAAAAAAATGTTTTTGTTGTAGCCAGTAAAATTATTTCCGGTTTTGATATTTTTTCAGCTTACTTTTTATGAGAAATGTTCGATCTCAAAACACTGGTTGAAATAATACGTTTTGTAGTACTATCACTATAAAACGAGTATCCAATTACCGGAGCCCATTAAAAACCTTATAAAAACAGAATATTTTCCCAGCAGGAGGCTCGTAAACATTTCACAATTACTATTGAGTTTCACAAAATTAAAACGAAATATTATGATATTGATGAGGTATAATTAAAATATTTTTAATTACATAATTTGAGAACATCGGCGAAGGTTTCAATCGATCGTTTTAATTATTGTAAGTTCTCGAGTCTGACACCTGACGCTCCGTACCGTCGTTAATTTTAATGTAAAATGAGACGCCGTGTGCCTCCGTCGCCTTTGCCTGTGTGCTACGCGAAATACAATAACTCTATGAAATACTCATAAAATATATTTCATCCAGTTTTTCAGTTTTCACTCATGAATTTACATATATGAAAACATTATTGATATAAAATGTGAAGTCTTTTGTTTTTGTTTGACTGCAAAAAGAGAGCATGTATAAAAATATTTCAATGTCGAATGTAGGTAGGTATTGTTATTATTGTTATTAATATCGTGCTATCAAAAAATAAACAAAAACGTTTCTGTCAAAATATTATTTTATCTGTTGTTCTTAAATATAAAAAAAAATGATAATTTCACGACATAGGAACTTGATTGACAGATTCAGTTCAAATGGTTATACCAAAAGTTAAGATCGACCCCTCAATCAGTCCTCAACTCCGGTCGCAGCATTGAAAATCCAGTAAATCCCGTTTGCGGTACAAACAATGCGTGAGCGGAACCCTAAGCGCAGTTGTTGAACATGATCCCGTATAATTAATGCTCGTCTCAGCTAAACCGGCCCTGGCGTCATTTGACTCCATTCTGCGTCACGAGCCGGCCCGTCAGCCTGACGTTAATTTTCGTGAAACACGAACCGTCTGGCTGTACTTCTTTTTACGTCTATAATCTATGACTAGTTATGGTGTTTTGTAGGTATTGGTAATTGTTATCGATAGCCATGAGACAATAGGTATACAAAGGGAAAAATTACTTTGTGATGAGTTGTTTATTCTAGTGTTGTCAGGCAACGAAGCATATAATATTATTTGCACGGTCACATAATTGAAAGTCATTTTTGGAGAAAAGATAAATTTATTACACTCCAAACCTGAGCTTATAAATTAGTTTAAATCAACATAAGCAAACACCCTTTCCCCATTTCATCTCAAATCCATTAAAGAAAAAAAAAACATTCGAAATCGTTTCCATTTTTTCGGCCACTCAAAAACGCTGACATCGTCCATGTTGTCATATCGTAATACGAAACTGGACGCCGCCACTTAACACCGTCGCATCGACTAATATCTTGTAATCAGACACCGAGGAACGCCGCTTTTTTTATTTTCGCCCGTCAAGAATGTTTATTTAAATCCTTTGCCAAATTCAAAAAGAAACAAGTTAAGTAGCATTTGTTTTTTTTTTTTCAAGTTATGTTTTTAAAAAGAGTTTTGATCTACATATCTATATGTTGCCACAAATCTTCAAATTGTAAGTTTATTTTTTGTAATTCAATTTATGCGTTTATTATCATGGTTAAGTTATAATTACTACCAAATCGATATCGACAGTTTAAAACGTAATGCAGTCGCTATGTATAAAAAACCATGTTTTTTGCTTTGACATATTTGTAAAACCACTTTAAAAAAGAAGTAAGTGAGGGTTAGCTCTGGAAGAAAAATTACTATGTTCACGTACAATATACTAATATACTAATATACTATATAATATACATAAAGGTAAATTTATCGTTACATAAAAGTCTTACATAATAAAAATATCCCATAATTTAAATCACTCAATGCTTTGTCTCCACAAGGTATTTAGCGGCATCTCTATTGTGCTAACCTAAACTGCACAACCAAAGCATATCACGTTTAATACACCGACATACAGCCAACCAGTATTATATTATGCAGTAATTATTGCAGGCTGAAGCAGAACCCCTCGCACCATGATAGAGACATATTATGTTCAATACTGGACGTTGCCGTGACGTGGATGTATCACATTCTAATTAAATTTTGAGCCATAACGTACACAATATTAATAGGTAGTACCTACGTGCATAGTCCTTTGAAGTCCGCAAACAGCGTAACTGAATATTGAAACATTTTGTGCTACCTGTTTGTGGTATCGATATTTTGATTCTGACTCTATTATGATTAAATATCATAGATTATTAAACTATTCAGTATTTTGCTTAACATTTTACTTTGTCTTTTTCGACATATTTTTTGTAAAAGAAAGATAAAGGAACATCTCTTTTTGGTTTACAAAATGAAAAGAGTAAACAAAAAACAAAAGAAAAAAAGCATTTTTTTTTAATCTTGGTCACCCTACTGACAAGTATAGCGAGCCATAAAATTTAAAAAAGCAATTCGGCCGGGCGCATTTGTTTCCCTGCTATTTTAGTTACCGATAAATTTCACTAGCACTGCATAATTCCTATGTAAAACTCTAGGCACAATATTAATTCGTCAAGTGTATCGGGTGACTTAATAAACATAATTTGCCGTTTCATTCCTCGGCGAATATTATGTGACAAAGAAAATATGGTTGTGTACCCCGTGATAGATATCCGTGCGAATTGCTTTGGAATGCCATTTTAAGTATTGCCGCTAATTAAGTACAGCTTTATTTGCTTCTAATGACTAAGAACAAGAAGTATACGTTTCTAATGTTTCTATCACATTTATTTGTCTCTTAATCCTTTTTTGCTGAACTAGACTAAGTACTGTTTATTCGCCTGTATTAGAATTTTCGAAGTAAAGCTTTTCAAGAGCTTTTAGACATTATTAACATATAACATTGGCAGTCGCACTCAGTGTTTTAAGATTTGTATCAATAAATTAACTGTGCTCGTAAATACAATGTGATAAAAAAGATTAATCTGAAAAATATCGCTCTCCTTAATAAGAGATCATTTGCAGATGAAATCCTCATTGTTTCTCATATTCCCAAACAATATCTGACCATCATGAGGTTTTACATTTTTTACAAGCGCTATCCACGTTGGACCAACATGGGCTTTACGAAGAGAAGACGTCCGAACAGACTGGCAACGGAGTTTCTTTTTAAACAGTTTCGAAGCAACATTACTGAACAAAAAAACGTAGGTAAACAAGGTAAAAGTTTAATACTTGTGCTGGCTGCCAGCTGATGAAATATTTTATTTATAATAATAAACTTATATCGGTATAAATGGGCACACCTCGCCCTTGAAACGACACTGGTCGTAATGAGTGAAATCATACGGTATTATAAACATTCGTTGTGCAGTATTCTTGCTCTGTGAGGCAGGCGCTTACGTCACAACACACATAATAAGCAGCGGGAAAACACTCGTGATTGTAGAGAGAAATATTTAAAGTAAAACATATTTATTAAGTTGGACAAAATTATGTTTCTATGAGGTTAAAGTTCAGTGATAGGAGGAATAGTTAAAATTGTTTAAAACTGTGTCTGATGGTTCACTTCTAGTCATGAAGCTAGGAAGATAGAATAGAAAACTATTTAAATGCTTTATTCTTATTTATATTATTTTAGCGATATATGTAAACATTATTTTTGGTATACCCCTATTCTAAAGGGTGGAGAAGCGGGAGTTGTCAGACTCTTACTGACTAAACCTTAATTGTCGTACTACGTCATCAGCGTATTGTTGGCCCATGTCAAAGCGTTGCAATTCTTTTTGAAGATATAAGGTACTTGCGAACAATTCTTTCACCCATAGAAATTGTGACGCTTCACGGCAAAAATTTAAAAAATCAATCGATCATTTTCATGATCGACTTACATATTATGTAGGTATTCAAATAAAAGAAGCAAAGGTTTTGGTAAAGTGACGGCGCCATGAACATTGTAGAGCAGCATCTGGCTCTCTCTTTGCTGTCTTTTTTGAAGAAAAGATTATGGTTTTTCCAGTCTTTTATTAATCTAATTACTTAGAATTAAAAAAAAGAACGTACAAACGCTACATTAAAACTATTTAAACCCTTTCGTGGACAAGTCAAATCTATAATATTATTTCGACAACAAAAATATACTACCGACTTCAATTAAAACTACTGAGCTAAGCGCAGCGAAATTTTTATGGGAACAAATGACTGTTATTTCACGTTAAACGAAATAATAATCAACAAAATCATGAGCACATGAGCCGATTTTGTCTGAGGTTCTGAGATAAAGAATATAAAAAGTACAGCCTAATTAAGAACCTAATCCTTTGAATTCGGTTGAAAATCCCAACAATTTGATCTATGAAAGAGTGTATTAAGTTCAGTAACTATTCCACTAAGTCCGACATAAAGTATGTTCGATGCATGCTTCTACGGACATTGGCACTTGGATCTAAATGTGGTCTAAAGATTCCGGAATGAATATTTCTTGACTAACAATAGTTCCCAAGTTCATTATACATATTATAGTATTTATGTGTAAGATAAATTGGTGTTTTTCTACCTTAGACCTACCTTGTATCGGGAAACAATATGACTATCGTCTATTATGAAATAATAGTTGTCATCATAAAATACCGGTCAAGTTCGAGTTTCACGTTGACGAATATGCAAAAAAAACGCCTGGTGGGTCTGGTGATAGACGGACAGATAGACAGTGGAGATTCAGGAATAGCGTTCTGATTGTAGATTGTCCCTTTGAGTGGGGAACCTCGTAAAATGATAATCTGTTTTTTTTTTCTGTTTCCGTTGTAAATCTTGAATTGTTTTTACGGGTGTGTTTAAATTATGATTAAGGGATGTGTCAACAAACATTTTCGTAATTCGTGCATTCGTCATGGCATGACCTCCTTAGGCGGTTACCGATGAAGGGCAATTGTCGTAGTTTTTGTTAATTTTTGTATTTATTCTAATTGTAAGATAGATGTCAAGATATTTTTTTTTACTTATCTTTATTTTTGTTTTGTTTTAGTTGCTGAATAATAATAAGGTATGTTTATTTTATATTTTTATATCCACATTCTAATAGTCTTCATAAAAATACATGATCACTGAATCTTTGCCATCGCGATCTAAAGTTTTTCTCCATGATTTGTTGCCTTAGAGTAATTAGACAATTAGTGTGTCATCATAAGAACATTGTAATCTGTGAAGCTTAATTTTACAAAGGAGTGTTCAGAATGCGCGGCTCGCGAGTTACGCCCGGTGTTGCCAGCTAAAACGAGTTTTCCCCGAAAGTGTGGCGTTCCGTTCTCGCATGACCAAAACAGTCGGGTGCTATACTCTCGGGTTGCCAGAAGAGCATTGCACGGCAACCCGACACGCTCTTTGTTTCGTACCCAGACGTTATAATGAGAAACATGTGAAACATAATCGATCTACGGATATCGGAGATGTAATATTACGCCGTTGCTTTTGTTCAAGGCGCGTTCGTGTTCGCGCTTTGTGTTTTCTATCGCGATGATAGGGTTTTATTTTGAGCCGGTGTGGGAAACTATTCTGTGACTGCCGAGCGGCGAGCAGTGCCGAGCGCTGCCGAGTATTGCCGAGGCGATACGTCGGTGTAAGTTTAACTGTTATAAACTTTGTAATCTTAGAACTTCATTTTAAAAGCATTTAGATTTTATTGATAAATGGTCATACACTTAAAATTAAGGGTTGGCCGGTAGACCACAAAAAGCTTAAGCTCATATTTAATTTACCCTATTTGTTTTGAAAAGACAACTTTGCTAGTTGGATAAGGTTCAATTACCTACGTCTTTCATAATAGTTTTAGTCATGTCTGTTTCTCGGATAGCTAGACAGATGTTTATCATCGTAATCAGACAAGATGAGTCACTGTCTATTTATGAATTTTAAGAAACAATTTTTATGTCATACTTTCTAGTATCAGAAGTATGTAGATTTTACTGCTTTAAACAAATGTTATATATACAATTTTTTACCTGTAAAATAATAAAAAGTTTTCATTCTCCTTTTTAAAGATTTTTACTGTTTATTCAAAAGCTCGGATGCCTACAACAAAAAATAAAAATAATTTTCTTATCATTTTTTTTGGTATTATCACAGAAGTGAGAGCCAAATCACAATCAAAATATGTTTTTTTTTTTCGGTGTTTCAAAATCTCTAACTGTAAATATATCTATAATAGGTAATCTATATGAGCATATCCCCAAGGACTAAATACCCAGATTGCCCTGAGTATGGATGAAGAAAGACCAGGACCAGCTAGGGGTCTATTCTGCAACTCTATATCATTGGGGTCCAATTACAGAATCGTCGCATCGCTGATTCACAATTCGCGTTTAACTAGTGATTGTGAAGCAGGAAATGCGAACTGTTACTTATTGTGTCGTTCTGATAAAGTATTAGAACTTTTTCTAGGAGCTCTGTTGAATAGACAAATGACAATCGTCGTCGAAAAACATTAGTTGCGAATTGCGAATTAGTTAGTATTGAAAGCGATTACAGTTTTAAGGTATCTGTCAAGTTTGTAATTAAATAGATATTTTGTAAATTCTTCCACTTTTTCTAAACCCATGCAGGCAGTATCAAACTTTGACTGGTATTCTTTTCCCCAACTTCCAACGGCAGACATAAAGGTTTAATTGTTATAATGATTTGAGAAAGCTTTATTATTTTTAAAACATTTATAAAAAAAATAAAAAAATAAGGAGGCCTTTAGAGAAAGAACTATATGTATACTCTTAGACCGTCTTAAGTACATATTAAATCCAAGAAGCTTTTGAGAGTACAGTTATTGCTCAAATCAAAAGCATAGCCTGTTGCCGATAGTCAGCAGTCTCAATCTTGGCTTCAGTGTTAACGTATGATAGGGTTTTTTTCGTCTAAGTCTACTCGTAACACAAGTTGTTGACAAAAAAGGGAATATGCGAAAAAATACAACGAACCACGATGCGCTATCTCGTAGTCACTGGATGACTGTGACAGTGGCCCTTTTCCATGAGGTTCCAGGTAGTCATGTCATTGTACTTAGGGTAGTATGAGAAAGCAGTTAGTCGACAGTCATTCCAATTTCCTACAGAAGTGGAGTAGTCTCGTATGATGTTCGAAGGCCTTTAAGGTCTCCCAGAGGGATCTCGGTGTACGTACCAGAAATACCTACCCGTTAGTTAACTACTCCCCTGAACTCCAGCAGCTGGTCGCTCGACTAACAAGTACATGTTAAATTTGACCATGGCCTCATTCGTCCCCAAAAAGTACCAACTTTATAAAACCACAAAACCTTGATGAATATTTCCTACAAAAGAATAATCAGCTGAATATTGTTGGTATCCGAACACGGGGCGTCCCGGTAACACGAGACATGCATAACAAAGTATATTAATAGCCCGGCATGACGTCATAGTTTCAAAATAATGCAGAATATACCCACGACTTGTTGGATATAAGAGGTCAGATAGTCTTACTAGTCGATATTTGAGATGTTTTACTTAGAGCTCCCGGAAAATTGAAATGTGATCAATGAAACTCTACTTTGACCACAAGTTTTGAGATTTTAGTTAAAAGCCCCGACATTTGAGTTAAGGTACCTAGATCAGTAATAAAATATGTAATTACTACATTTAAAACGATAGAATCTTATAATACCCAACTTTGTATTACTTATGAAATGTTTTCTCAAACTCTGGCTGACTCTCTTTTCGTGTGATCATAATATCTCAAGGTATCTGAACAATTTATAAGAATTAAATCATTGTTAACAAATAACTAATAGGTAGCTAAGTTTTTTCCAGTTTAAAACCACTAGTCAACACATTTACTTCTTGCAATCTCTGCATCCCCCTGTGGCTGACCGGTAGAGTCAGCCTCGAGCACTAAGTCCGCCTTTAAACATATGTTAATGTACCATTGTACCTAAAATTAGAACGAATACCTAAATAAAATATTCAAATCCAAAAACAAAACCCGAGTGATTCAAACAAAACAACAAAACTAACACAAAAGCTCAGATACCCTTCATTATTAGAGGCAACAACAAAACATGATTCCTTACCTATTCTAAATTAATATCTAGCAACGTTCTCCGTGTGACGTACATATTTGTTTCCACGTACATTAGCACTGCGATCGTTTTACACGGCATTAGGTAAATTATAAGCTCCACTAGTCGCTGAAACACGATATGTTTGCAGTCGGTGCCGTCTCGGCTTTACCGTGATCATAGAGCAGCGAATACAGTAGGACAATGTATAATTATATCTCTATTATTGTTAGCAGTTTGTGTTAGGATTTAACTTTATTTTGGCTCGTTGTTTGTGCGTTCGTTAGAAAAAGCTTTGCGTTTTTGTGAATGTAAAAATGGTGTCAGAGTTTAAGCTGCCCGTGGGATCAAATTTTCTTTTCTGGTTTCCTCATGATGTATCTCCGCACCGTTTTTAGCAATTTGTTGTTTAATACGTATATGTAAACCAGAGTTAATAAAAAGTTTTTATGCGGTTTAAAATACTCAAGCGAAAACGAAAAGCTTCGTTCTGTGTTGCAAGTTGAAATTTATAGTCAAAGGATGTTCAAACTTAGAAAGGCAATGTATACACGCAACAATATTATTGCAATACAAAATGAAGTCGTTTAACAAAAGTTCATTAATATAATGCGCCTTATCACAACCAATAATATCCTGCGTATTGCATCCAACCATTAGAAATTATCCATTTCGCCTTAGTACCTGATAATCACAATCAATTCCGTTTACGTTGAATTCGAGCCTTAGTACAGTTAATATAAAGCATGTTATCTAGTAATACCGTCCTATAATTATGGAGAATATAGGCTGTGTCTGTTCCCTAACTGTCATCGTTTGACTGGACAGCAACACGACACGACAGTGATGGTATCAGGTGCAAGACTGCTTTGCCTGTTCTCAAATCAAAGACTTGAGTTGGCTTTGATATACCTAATGCAGATTAGAGGATGCTGGATTAAACTAACGGTTATATTAGATTAGGCTTCTCTATAAAAAGTATTTATTTTTTAACTATTTCGGCGTTTTCTAAGAAGTATAATTAGTGAAACCTATTTAGTTTTATACGTAGCTACGTATTCTATTATTGTTTTTATTTATACTTGAGAAATGTCTCAGACAAATTGATGCGCTCCGTTTCACGTCTGGCACTTATTTTTTTTTAATCAAGACTAATCTCTATTTTTTCCCACGTTTATATAATCTCACTTTCGAGTTTTGTTTGTTTGTCGTTCGATTGGATTTTTGCAACTCAGCTTGAGGCACTTTCCGATAAGCTAGCAGGCTGAAATTTTCAGGGTAGCGTCAAATCTGATGACAATGCAATTTACAACGTAAATGTAAAAACTGTCAGTTTGATAAAATTTGTGTGGGTATTAAGATTTTTTAATCTATTAATTTTTTTAAATCCATGAAAAGAAAAAAATGTATTGGGAAATGTTCAGTCGTCATGACTTTTATATGGAAATTAGTTCTTCACAGTCACACGCAATACAATCACAGCGATTGGTCTCAAAAAAGGCAAAACGTATCAATTTCATGTTACCTCATTTATTGACTTGCATAAAATTAAACATAAAAAGTCCATAACTGTTGTTTTTATTTTCTTAAATATTCAGATCTCAACTGTTTCTCCTTGTTCTCATACGATCAGTGAAACTGATACCATTATTATAAGGCAAGCTTTCATTTTGAATAAAAAATATCGGATTTCTTAGTTTGAGATGGTAATTTTTCGTTTATAACTTTTGTATGTAAAACTCGAATTATCTGAAGTAAGATCTGATAAGTCTACGTCTAACGCAACCTGTTGTTTAAGTAGTAAAGATAAATAGGATCAATGCAACTCTAACAGCTATTTTTGAAACTTATTAAATGTTCAGAAAACTCAAAAACAATAGCCGTAACACAAACACAACCATTTCAAAAGAATATTCGTAACGAAAATGAGGTTATTTTCATTTTTGTTCTTTTTACAACATTCATTAACGAGTGCTTACATATTCCGTATTTAAATTTAAGCTGCCAGCATTATTTCGTCTATGAAACAAAGAGTCCGCAAAAATCCGTCACTTTTTGACATTGAAGTACTGTTAAAAAGCTGCTCTGTGTCGTCACCTCGCTTCGCCCTAATGAATGACGTAGAGGATGCCTCATGGCGGCATGATAGTGATTGCGTAGGTTTGATTAGTTCTTTTGTGCCGGTCACTGGGTCAAGGAATGTACCCTTATTGCGAAAATAACTTCATATTGTATTGTTGTTATTTTTGGAAGGTAAAGGGTGTTCAGTTACGTTATGTTGAAATATGTTGTATATATTGTTAATATGATCACGTTATTGTTTTATGGATAACATTTAATATGTTTGTTGAGCTCATATTTAAATTGCGAATCTCGAGTTCTCTTTCAAGCTAAGACCTGCATGTTATTGTCATGATTTTCAGTTTAAACGCATGTGACTTTCATTATATTTTATAATTATTTATTATTAGGTTAATAGTTTGTAGGTAAACTTTTGATAATTTTTTTGTCGAACCATAAATTTAAAGCAAAAGGAACTACAGAACTAGCTCTAGCTTATTCAGTTGCGCTATACCAGGAAACACACATTTGACCCAACGCGATAGTTTACATATTCTTCAAAAGCAATTTACGTGCGCTAGTTTAAGTTTCAATTCCAATATACTGCGCTCAAAGACTGCAACAGTTTGTACAGCGTCAAGTTTTCTGCTCTGGCAACACCGTGCGTAGGTCGCCCGGTGTCCGATTACGAACGCTCCTAAATTTACCTTAGCCAAGCTACTGCCATTAAAAGCATTTATGTTATATTGGATATCACAATATTATCGAGAGTTGAGTTACCGCGCTTTGACCGGCCACGTCTTTGTTGCTGCCTTTTGTGAATTTTGTCTGCAAAAGTTGTGTTCAAGGCTGTTGCTATAGCAACCGTTGTGTTTGTTCTAGATGATTTTTAAATCTAAGAGCTTTGGTACAAACTTTTAAGAGGAAATGAAAGTGATAAAAAACATTCTTTGGATTTTCTTAGTGAGAGAAAATATTATATTATCTGAAAAGTGACCAACACAACCAACACATAAAGTGTAGCCGGTGCTAACTTTAACTCTTGTTAAAAGTTCGCTAGATAAGAATTTTATTACGTACTTTAAATACTAATTGCTTGATTTGCACTCACAACTTATATAGATCATAAAAAGAATGCAACAGATGTTAACACAAAAAAAATCCCCCAGATGGTACTAACTCTACGCAAAAATAGAACGATACTACTTACATAGGTAATACGTACCTATGTCACATAAACATACTTGGGAGTTATTTATCTACGAAAAAAAAATAAATTTAATGTACATATTTCTATCATGTCCAATTATAAAGGTTTCGGATGAAAGTAATTATATTTATTAATTATTTGTGGACAAGCTAAAAACCCATATCAATGGCCCATTACTTATGTATGACAGAAAACATAAGAAAAGATTAAATCATTTTCTAAAACAAATCGCCCTTAAGTGCCCTAATTGTAAAGTAAAATATCTTAATAAATACACACTTAAGAACATCTCTAAGCAAAGTATTTTAACTATCTCTATGATATAAGTAGCTCATAGCTTTCTATCCTCCTACAACACAACGTAGACCAGTACCTACAGACAGTTTTATAATAATGTTTAGTAATATCCCTTTTGGATATTATCCTGAAAGGGTTTGCATAAACACAAGCAGATCGATTTCGGCTTGCACACTGACCGTACGTACATAGGTGCACCGTGCACTTGTTAGACAGACTCTATGTGTTGTCATTATGTGAAACTGTGCACGTACAGGTGATTTTACATCATTTGGTTAGGTTAGGAAGGTTAACAATCTTGATGTAATGTTATACAAATAAATGTTGAATAAATGTTGAATAAATTAACGACTCTTGATTGTACTTACGTTTATTGTTATAAGTTTCACATTCGTTTTTAGACGTGTTTTATTTTTAAATTGAGTTCTTAGATAAAAAGTCCAAAAGGTTAAATATTTCATGTTGTAGTTTAAAATGTTGGGAAATTAAAAACGTGCAGTGAGTGCTGTTTTAATGAAAGTAAGCATTAATAACTGGCTACACTAACATAGACTGAGCATTAAATAAAAAAAAAACGTTAGAGAAGAAGAACACAAAGCTTTACAAATCACGTCTCAACTATATCACTCAAAAGATCATATAATCACAGATTATTAAATAGTTACTACGTAAATACACGGTGATTTTTTAGTCGTCTTACAAAAGGAGCCCAGTTCATGTATCCGACGTAAAATACCCCTAGGCGCGATTATTATTTTTTTATCATCAACTAAGACAATAAGTACGAAGAAAAATTAAACAAGAGAAATCTGAAAATACTCTTAAAATGATAAAAACGCCGCCGCCCGCTCCCCTCACCATTGTTACAAGGCTCGGACCCGAACGTGTTCTAGTCATTGGATACATGAACTGGGCTGCTTTTGTAAGACGACTAAAAAATCACGGTGTATAATTCCCAAGACCGCAAAGCTCAACACCAGTCTTAAAAACTTAAAAAAAAGAAAAACACAAAGACGAAACGCAATGTAAAATATATTGAATCGAAAATGGAGAACTCCAGAATACATTCATAATATTCAACTGAAAATATCATACTATTACGAAGGTTCAGTTGCATTAACTTCTGTATTAATTAATCGAACCGCTAAAGTTACAAGGCTAATTAATATTTCGCAGTAAAGATACGGTAAAATCCGTATATACGTTCCATATTTACGCCGGAGTATTGCAACCGTAAATGGTGAATAATGGCCGTCCAGTTTTACGTGTGCTCCTTGCATGAGTGCGTTTGCTAGTATCGTATTTTCACAGAGTGATAATTATTACGAAACGCAACACTACTGGTACTGACGTTCGCAGTAAATTGAAACGCGTAAGCTCACCTACCTTGTAATGGGGGCGTGTGGTTAGATCATTATTAGAAACGGGATTTATTGATTTCATGTGTTCTGATTATGTTTGATGTTAGATACTGATTCTCAGTAAATAAAGCCTTTGTTTCTCTATTTGAATGTGATTTTAGTTTCAGTAAGACTTGGTTTCTGTGTAATGAAGTTTTTTTTTCGATTTGTAGGCAGGGTATGGTGTTTTGATGAAAACGTTCTGGCTTTGCCGTTATATATTTGCAATTAGATTAATATAATTTAGAAGAACGTGATATAATGTTGTACAAGAATTTTAAGTTGTTATTTTTTAAGGATAATGTTGCTAGCGAATAGTTTTCGAATAAAACTTTTATGTAATCGTAATTACATAAAAGTCGTAATTATTAATTTTTTGAAACAAATATGCGCATATTAAAGAAAATAAAGTCTTAATCAGTAGGTATAGAAACAGAAAGTAAACAAGATAAGTAGTAATAGCTAAGCGGTGATTAGGCAAACGAGTATCTTGTAAGATCAGATGTAACCGGAAACCCATGGGAATCAGTAAATAGTTACATTTGCGAATACCGCCGCCATTACATAATCATGTTTTATACGAGCTAGCAGACTCTGCTACTTCTTGAGATATTAAAGACACTGTGTAACATGTAGACAGGAAAAATATGTTTAAGACATTTTCAGTTTTTTCCAACTTGGGATCTTCAGCGAAAAGTATTGGTTGGGAGAGGTAAAATTAAAAAGAAATGTCTTAAAAACTTTTTTTAAATTAAAAAACGTGATTCATTCTCTCATTTCGGCCAGTTGAAAAAAATCAGGTAAAAAAGAAATACATCTATTACTTACTAATTTCATAATGTCATTAACCTACTGTTATATTCTAAATACGTATAAAACCAATGCCAGTTCACACGAGACACCTAAACAATGAATCCATCGCAGATTTCTTTCCGTAACGAGAGCCCAATTATCTTAGCTTGCGACTGGTCATCTTCCTCTGAAATATTACCCCTAGGACGCTGTCACAGGCTTGCAAGCCAGATTAATTAAAACCGTGTTATTTTGATACTCGTTTGTCAAAGGTATATGGTTACGGCGTAATGATGGATTCTCACACAAGGCTAGCACCCGCTATCACTATGTTGGCTAACATCAATTTTCCGAAAATCATTTAATAGTAGCGCAGGTATTTTGGTTGCTCCTGGATTTATCATTTTGTAGTTTACCGAGCTTGGGTTTGTGTTTTCGTATTTCGCTCCTAGTTTGTGTTACACATTGCCGAAATGAATGGTAAATTCGGATTTTAACGTTGCTGATAATTCTGTATTTTCTTCTTGCGCCCTTTGATGCTATTTGGGGTTGGAGATTTCCTACCAATGTGTTAATATATGTATGAGTAGGTTATTGACGCATATAAGTTTAAATAAAATGAGGATTTTGCGTCTGTGTTATTACCTACCTATATTACTTATGTGCTATCAGCGGAATGAGCTTTTTAGTTTCGTAGCATTGTCTACGAGATAACTACGTCTACGAATTGTAGCATCATTTATTATGTTTTTTCAACGTTTGCATAGTGCAATCTGTGGCAATACGTTGCACAATCAAGACTATATTTATAAAAATAATAATTTATGTATATATAATGTAATCATTTTTTTCCTTGGACTTTGAACAAAGAAGTCTCAACATTTTAAATCTCGTACCGAATATTACAAACACCTATGATAAAACGTTGACGTCGCCAAATACAATAAATAGATGAAAGTTTTATAAAAAGAAAATGCGATTCTTAGGTTTTATTACGCCATTAGCAAATATTACAAGCTGAATTAGCAACACGGCTTTATGTCTGTAATGACAGCGAGTTGTTTTTTTTATATACTTTTTTTTGTGACACAGATACCTCTTGAGTTACGTGTTGTTGTTAAATCGCGACGTTTTGTATATCCATAAGAATTTATGATCGTGATAGCTGGCAGTAATGTGGATTTTAAGGAGGTCATCAAGCGCGGCATTTATTTATATAAATCGTGTTTTATTTAGGTTTTATGTAAAAATAACTGTTGTATTTGTGGAGGTTATCGCTGGACGTCTAATATTGTGATCTGTATTACGTGAGGTTACGATTAAACGTGTGATTTGAACGATTTTCCGTAAAATTTTCCATAAATTTCGTAATTGGGAACTTATATTCGGTATCAACATAAAGCTCTTCGTACGCGTAAGCCCATGGGTTTAATAGAAATCGGACTATCCTATCCGTTTTGACGTGAAGACAAACACAAAACCATACATGACTTCGCATTTGAAATTTTTTTATGAATTTGTAAGATTTTATTTTTCTAGTAACTGGTTAATATCACTTCGTTTTGTTTTCTAATATTGTTTCACTGCTTTTGTTTCAACCATTTGATTTTTGTTAAAGAGCGGATTTGTACAATAAATTAAACTAAACTAATATTTACATTTTTAAATCTACCCATATCAATATAAAATGAAAAAAATACATTACTAGCTGTTGCCCGCGACTTGGTCCCCGTGGGTAGAAGATATAAGTTATGATTTATACCTGCCCGGTTTTTTCACATTTTCCATTGTATCTTCGCTCTTATTAGTCGCAGCGTGATGGTTTATAGCCTAAAGCCTTCCTCGATGAATGGTCTATGCAACACAAAAATAATTTTTCAATTTGGACGAGTAGTTCCTGAGATTAGCGCCTTCAAACAAACAAACTCTTCAGCTTTATATATTAGTATATATAGATTTACAAAGCGAAATTTAATTTAAATGAAAGTTTGGAAAGTTTAGATGTAATAGACTTTGTACGGTTGAAATATTATGAAATGCACATAACCGAACCTATTTAAAAGGATGCTCATACTTTTTGAATCTTCTTTAATACTTAAATGTTTTACCTTAGTGAGATTCCAAAACGTCTCTACCTTACCACTTTAGACCGACAAGATTTCCATCAGGGAAAAACGGATTCATCAATTCAAACTAAGCACTTTACACTTCTTTCCTTCAACATTTCAGGATTTCGCCGAAACAGCAATGAACGAGCTACTCGGCTGGTATGGGTACGAGCGGCTGGAGCTGCGGCGCTGGGCGGCGTCACGCGCGCGCGACGCCTCCAGCCCCGAACAGGCCAGCGAACAAAAGAACAAAGGTGGGTAGTTACAATGATCATAGAATATTGTTTTAACAAGAGCATATGACCGAATGAAAATAAAGACCCAGCTTAACTAGATGAATACGCCGCTTATGGGATCGAAGAATCAACCAAACTAGATGAATACTTCGCATACGGGACCGAATGACAGCTATTCTTTGACGACTATCAACTACTATTGACGACTTCCGTGGTCGAGTGGCGTACGCACCGGTTTCAAGGTGTCTGAGGTCCCGGGTTCGATCCCCGGTCGGGTCAACGTAAAAATGCTTATTTCTACATTGTCTCGGGTCTGGGTGTGTGCGGTACCTTCGTTGTATCTGAATTCCATAACACAAGTGCTTTAGCAACTTACTTTGGGTTCAGAACAATGTATGTGATGTTGTCCGCATTTATTAATATTATTTATTCTATATTAAAAAAAAAATCAACAAAACCGTTATATCCAGAAGTTCTGAGGTAATAAACGACCAATTGAGAACCTCCTCCTTTTGAAGTCGGTTTAACATCGAGTATTTATCCGTTTTGACTTCCCCTCGTTTTGTTTTACGTAATATGAATATCATATCCTAGCGATTCATATTAGATTTCTTAGAATACGAGCCCCCTCTGACGCAGCTGCATTTCTACGAATAAACGCGTTTCCGAACGCAACCCTCACGCGCATTCAGGGTAAAAATGGCGGCAAAGCGACCGCTCAGTGTGATGCCACAGATACAAATCTAATTCCTTTATTAACTCACTTTCTCGGAACTCCCACTGTTTATTATGAGTGATATGAATATTACATCGATAAACTTTTAATACAAATACCACGAAACACGATAAAGATCGCTGAGCAAGAAATAGAAGCAATACTAAAAGCTTCGTGCGCGATATAGGTACACACGTCGATGTTAGCAAACGAACATTATTTACAAATTTGATACCGCAAAGCCGGTTTACTATTCCTAATGAACGCCCCGCGAATACGTAGTATAAACAGGTACTATGTGATGTAGGTGTGCCGCAAGTGAAAATGTAGAACTCTGTGGTTAAATTGTGATGATTAGGAATGTATTACGTTACAATATAAAGTTACATAGACTCTAAATACACGCAACAATTTAGCACGAAATAGCACTCCGCGAAATGTTACTCCCGACTGTAATTATTTATGTACATACCTTCTAAACATATGCGATTAGAAGTATTTGTTTTGTTGGTAACTATTTACCTGCTAAATTAAAGCATAAGTACACAACACTGATACATATTGTAACTAATGTAAGTAGGAATCTAACCTTTTTTGATTGTAGATTTTGTTTAGGGGAATTAAAAAGGTTTTTCTGCCTATCTAAATAGATAATTTTATACAAAATCTCCCGTACTAGGAATATTAATACTTGTGTTGCGGCGGGTTTCACAAACGTTTCAGTACATGCATACAGGCACACAGACGCAGAACAAGCGTTTGTGGATTTCACGAACGCTTGTCCTAGGCAGCACGAATTCGCACTATGAAAACTTTGTGGAGAAGAATAGAAGGACTAAGACTTGGTATCTAGAGAGTAGAGAATCTACCACCACATGTTAAAGTGTTGATATTATTATGGTTGTGGAATCGAGAAGGTACGTCTCTTCCACGCCCGCACTTAAATGCACTTAAAACGTGGTGGCAAAATCTTTCTAAAACCTTTACAAGAGCATACAACAGTTACCTATAAACCTGGAATGATTCCCGAAATCAAACGTAGGTAACATCATTAGGTCATTACTTGAACGTGGAAAAAACGGGAATTAATAAAGACAATAACGAGCTATTATTTACTGGCCAGTATAAAGTTATAAATGAATCGCAGTAATGAGAAAGCCAGTGTTGAGTTACATGACGTGTTTTTTCGTCTATTCAATATCATTCGCAAATTAATTGGAGATGGTTACCCGAGCTTCGCTTACTGTTCCCAGAAAAGCATTTTTTATTATTTTACAACATGATATTCGCAGGTGCAACTTTAATTTCAATATTTTCAACTAACCGGATTTACTTGATTTATTTTTGTCCGATAATGGATGTGGTATCATTTTCTTTGTTGTCCGAATGTGTATTTTAATAACGGAAAATGTATCGCTGAGTTTATTTTTTGTTTGCTTCGAGGAAGTATAATATTATTTGTAGATTCAGTGCTTTATAAGAAATAATAAATGTTGTTGAGTAACTTTACCGTTTTTAGTATGTGATATTTGGTAGATAAATAAAGTACCTAAGTAAATGAGTAGGCACAGAAAGCTTTTCAGAGTTCGGTAAGTAGTTAGGATCTTAATCACAAAATTTTAGATTTGGTAGGGCAAGAGTAATTTAGAGTACAGTCTGGATTTTCAGTCATCCTTAAGCACATTCTGTAACAGATTAATCACAGTTTTTTTTCCGCATGATCGATGCCAATTTTTTATTATTTTCGTCTAGCAAAGCATTTCGTTGGTGAAACAATTTGCTAATTACTCTTATCAGGCGCATTAAAGCTCATTCAACACAAACGTACCTTTCTTGTAAGCTATAAAATCGCAGTGCTATTTATTCACCATACTATTTGGTACCTTTCTAATAAGGCACGTGAAGATTATTTTGTGTTTCTTAATATAGTAGGTATATATACCTACTTTGAGTAACATAACGAGGTGCCTATAAATTATTTTTTTTGTCACTGTAGATAATTACCTACTATAAATCGAAATGTTAGCAAAAGTCATGTATAGGTAGAATTAACAAATAGGTATACGTGAGAAATAAGTTGTAGAATATTGTCACCGTTTTTCCGCTCAGTTCTGAATGGCGACTATAGAGATTATTTCGAGACGATACGCAGCATTAATCTACGCAGAAATAACAATGAACAGACATCTTCGAACCTCTTGCCAAGAGACAGACCATTCATTTGAAAGTTTAGTAACGTATTTACACTTCCTTTTTGTACTGAATGTTTGTTGGTGTACGATCCAACTAAATAATACTAGACAGTACTACTAGAAATGAAAACAAGATAGTGAATGTTTAAAAATGTTTTAAATGTAGGATGAGGTATGGTCTTACGAAATAATATAATATTCCAGAACTGTCACGCAACGCCATCTAGTATCAAACTAAGCAAAGCTTGTGTTAGGAGTACAAGACAACTAATACCTAAACTATAATAAACATACTTATACATACACATTTTACGTTAATTACACTCAGACACAGAACAAATGATCGTGCTCATCACACAAGCTTTTGTCCTGGTTGGTAATCGAATCCATGAACTCCGGCATAGCAATCAAGGCCACTAGACCAACAGGCCAGTGAACACATCCTGGTGTACGAACTATCAAAAATGTTTAGAACAAATCTGCATTATTGATGTTGAGCTTATTTTATGTAAAGGTTTTGTCGTTTGTATGAATATTATATATTTCCCAATCTTCCCGTGTTTCGGAAGGCACGTTAAATTGTGGGTCCCGACTGATATTCCTACATCTTTGACAGTCGTTACAGATAGTCAGAAGCTGAAAAAAGTCTGACAGCCAGTCTAACCAAGGGGTATCGTGTTGCCCAGGTAACTGGGTTGAGGAGGTCAGGTAGGCAGTCGCTCCTTGTAAAACACTGGTACTTAGCTGAAACCGGTTGGACTGGTAGCCGACCCCAACATAGTTGGGAAAAGGCCAGGCCTAGGCCGATGATATTTCCCAATATCAATTCTCCTTGTGAAATATTCAAGAGCCATTTAAGATGACACAACTCTTTACAGATTTTGTTACTATTTTCCCTTGTACACGTTCCGCAGACCAAGTTTGTTATTCCCACTGCAACTCTCGTCTATCTCTGTTTCAGCAGACGAATGCTCGTGGTGCAACAAAAGCTTGCCGACGGAAGGCTCCGCGCTGCAGCACGCCGGCGCCACTTTCTGCTCCGAGCTGTGCTTCAGTCAGTCGCGCCGCGCCAACTTCAAGCGGGCCAAGACCTGCGACTGGTGCCGGCATGTCAGGCACACTGTGGCTTATGTGGACTTTCAGGTAAGAAGGTTACCTATTTTGGTAGAGGAATGTAAGGATGGGTATAATAGAATAGGAAAATGAACTAATATGCGATGTATGTGATCCGCGATAACTCGAAATTCAAAGAGATTTAATTTTTAAGGAATTTGCCAAGCAAGGATATTACCTACAAAAACAATTGAAGGCTTCCTACAAACAGAAACAAACATAGAATTATTTTTTTTGCAGAAGGTTAGGTTCACTTTTATTGTTGAGATGGAGTGTTAACATAAAGCGAAGAAAAGGACTTACTCATCGTACATGTACATAATTATGCATACTTATCCATACTTACCAGTACATTTATTTAATTTCAGGATGGTGCCACTCAGCTACAGTTCTGTTCTGACAAATGCCTGAACCAGTACAAGATGCACATATTCTGCCGGGAGACACAAGCCCACCTCGATCTCAACCCGCATCTAGTGAATGCGTCCTCCTCCTCCAACCTCATCACTCCGGAACTGTGGCTCAAGAACTGCAAGAGCCGCTCAGCCTCACCGGCTTCTGAACGCTCTGGATCTCCAAATCAAGAGATCAACCCCAGCAAAGCAAGTGCAGAAAAGACAGAACCGCAAAAGACACAAAACAGATCTCCGCTTCCACTCATAACTATTGCGCCCACGGCCAAACTGATGAAGCAGAAACGCTCTTCGGACGAAACGTTAGCTATACAGAAGTCCCCCGAAGCAAAAAAAGACATAAGAAACACAAAGATGAATCTTCGCAAACGAAGAACGTCAAAATGCTCGGCCACGGTGACGTCACAGACTGTCAGACAGAGGACGTCGACTCCGAAGGCACAGGATCTCAGGTTGTGCAGCCCGTCGGACGGGTCGTCGCCGGCATCCACAGTGGGCAACGCACTGCACTCGCCGCCGCACCCCATCAATCACCACCCGCCGCCGCCACCGTTCCCCCCGAACCCCATGTTCAGTATGCCTCCGCCTGTGTTCATGGACAACCACGACCCGCGGGTCCCACACATGTTCCCGCCGCGGCTTAACTTCATGCCTCGGCCTGCCTTCCCACTAGAGAGACCTCGGCTCCCACCACCACCACTCCTAAACTTCCCCACGCCGATAGGCCAAGCCCCACCTGTCACAGTATTAGTCCCATATCCTGTCATTCTCCCCATTCCGCTGCCTATTCCGATACCAATACCATTTTCGGCGTTCGTCCAGGCTCACTGCGCCAGCAAAGTGAAAACTGAAAGCAAGCCCGATGACGTGGAGGGACCCTTAGACTTTACAATGAATAGCGATAAAAAGAGAGATGAAGATAGCGTGGGAAACAATAATGAACCAAATTATGATACTGTACAAGATACTAGTCCAGTTTGTGAACAAAGCAACGAACGAGTTGAAGAGGACAAAATTGAAAGTGAAATGAATGAATCTGGAAATCCGGAACAGACCTTACCCAAGTTCAAAATTACTAGACTTGGTAACAAAATGGCAAAAATAGTAACCAAAAGTCGAGAGCCCTCAGAATCTACAAGACCTCTTAGAAAACGGCGAAGACTCGTGGAGGTGGCCACGGACGACGAAGCGCTCATTCCAAAGACAAGAAAAATAGTTGAAGTGTAAAGTTTTATCCAAATATTCTGATTTATCTTTGAGGCTTATACGCATAATGTCTTCTAGGCGCTAAACTATAACATACGTTTAAACGTAAAAATCATGCGAACGAGACATTTTGAAAGAAACATTCGCAAAATGTCCCAGCCATCTCTGATACATATCACAAACGCATGATAATCCGAACAGAGTTCAATATTCTTTCAGGTTGCTAGTCTTAGTTTTTAAGATGCTATTAAACTTTATGTCTTAGGTATTAGGGCGCACTGTAAATGTGATACTAGTAACTTATTACTTCTATGTATGTAAAATAAAATATTACTTACTTCTCTAACGTTGTTTTGTTATTGAATGTATGCTAATCTCTGATGTTTTGTTTTATTATTAAGAGATAAGTGATAAGTGTGTTCGTGAAGTGGAATCGTTTACATACATTCCGTTATCATGCAAATATTGAATGTGATAGCCTTTCTTCGTGATAGCGAAACAAACAAACAAGCCATTTGACGAGATAGGTCATGCTCTTACAATGTTTTGAAACATTATTATTGCTTTGATTACGTCGGATTTTGGTGCTAAGATTTAGTATCCGCTTCATGTAAGTATATTCAATAATTAAGAAAGTTAGTTTTTGCTTTGGCTATAAACGATTATGATAACTAATGGTATACCGATGGGCATGGGTATTTTAGTATACAGACTGGACAGAGAAGATTTAAGCGTTGATCCGCAAGCTTGAATTGACAAAAGATTATAGGCTCCTTTATTTTAAATCTAGGTTTTCTTTGAACTTAGCAATATTAACACGAATTACTTAGAAACTGTTATCCTTCAGAGAAACTCGCATTACATAAAAGAAGGCAATTTTTAGAATTGAAATTGATTAATGTACTTACGTTTCTTAATAACATCACCAGTAGGAAATAATATCTTATCACCAAGTCAATGAACTTTCATAAAAGTTTAATCTACGTAATCCGTCCTTTAACACCAGGCAACAGCTCAATAAATGTATCATTTCTTTTCCAATTTTCATCGATAACGCTGTGTCAATATCTACACACTGCATTATAAACAAACAATTTCCTAAAGTAGCTCTGCCTCTTTTCCCGTTAGACTTCCGCAGCTCAAAGTACTTTAACACGTTCAATGCCGCCGACACGCCTAGCGTGTTCTTGCTAATTTCTATAACTACGCCTCGAACACGCCAGGCGTGTCCTAAATGTTTTAGAGATATTACGAAAATTTGCCTAAATTGCCTTTTGAAATTTTCAGTACATAATCCTCTAGCAATAACCTAAGTATAAATGAGGTGGCCTCCGGAAAAACTCTTTTAATTTTTGCATTAAAAAAAAAGTGATTATGTAATGCCGAGAACACGCCGGGCGTGTCCACCTTTTCAACTTATCAGAAGTTGTCAACAGTTTCTTTCTTTCGTTTTTATACTTCCGTTATATTATATAGGTGTATTCCCACAAATGAAAACACGCGTAAAGTGTATGGTATATGGTATCACTGTCGTAAATAGGGAGATTTTGTGTTCCCAGTTAGTGCGACTAAAGTAATTGAAAGGGATGTAACATTGCCGCACAACTCGTTATCGTTATAGGGATGCCGCACAGCTGCAAAATATTGTGCATTATTTAGTTACTCCTTAATTACCTGCTTTTGACTTACAACAAATCCCTTCTTTGCTATTACACACAATACTTGAAGTGCGAACGAGAGTACCGATATGCCTACAAGTGTATTATGTATAAAGTATTTCAAAATGACTACATGTTTGCGATCTCTGATAAAATTACGATAATTACTTACCTAAAAATCTATTTCCAGCCATAATTCCAGGTTAAATTCACTACCGTATTAGAATCACCTTTATTCTTGCGAAGCGAAATGCGAAATAACTAATATTCATCGTTAAACCCGAGAAATAGACAAATTTAGAATTTAACTTCATCGACGTGCCACTGAACACGCCTAGCGTGTCAATGTTTAACTAGATGCAGTGCCGCCGACACGCCTGGCGTGTTCGCGTGAATTTATAGGGCGGCATCGCTATGAACTTCAAGAAAATTGTGGTGGCAGTGAACGTGTTAAAAAAAACGATAATTTTGTACATGTCATCACGGCCAAAGATTGTCTGCCATAATATGTACATAAATTCGATTTACTTGAAAGGCAGACGTACAAAAACATGTCATACATAACGAATTTGGTTCGCCTCGTCATTTGGATTATGTAAAAACAGATGTTCAATACCAATCCGCTGAAAAACAATGAATCATTCATAAATGTAGATTCAGGTGTCGATCACATGAAATCTAATAGGATAACGGTGAAATTTTATTAATGTTACCAAAAAACCGTTTTTGGAAATACAGTTACAACATCATGGAAAAAGCAAACTTAATCGCTTTTGTCTAAATAGTAGTGTAAGGTAAATAAAACGTGATTATAAAATTTCATAGGTTTTTAATGTCTCGACTTGAAAATCATCGCTAAAAACCATAAATGGAAAATATTGATTGCTTTATAACAACATGTTCTTATTATCTAACAGCTGGGCCACACAAGACAGAATGTATGCCTCTTTATTTAAATTTGTACATTTCTGAGATCCAATAAATTTACATTAATTAATAACATTATTGCATTCTATAAAATTATATTCTCAAATAATTAAAGCATTTGAATCCACATTTAATGCGTCGTAACAGTTAAAGGCAATACTGGCATTGTTTCATTTTATACTTCATGTTAAGTAGGTCGGAATTCTGTGGAACTTTAGCGATTCGTCAACCGGGAAACCTTATTGCCGCGCTCAAGCCAACCTGTTGTATCCTGGTGTGCGCATCTGAGTAACCTTATAGTTAAACACAAACAAGCACAGATAGATCATTAACCTGAATACATTTGACTACATTTAGCTCAATTTATAATAGTGTACTCATGCGATACAACAAGACTAACAGGCCAGAATGCAGTAACAACCCGAAAAAGTACCTTGATCATTACATTCTATATTTGACTAGAATGTGTACGTAAGTGAATGTTTTCGACTTTACCGCAATCTGAGCATGGTAATAATCTATAATCTACTGTATAAAGTTAAATGCATTATGGTTTGTTATTATACAACTCCCAGAGAGTAATAGCACCATCAAGACCTCCGGCTGCCATAATGTTGGCGTTCCAGAATGAAACCTTCTCGGAGGAATATACAACATCCTGTATAGCTTGCTTATGCTCAGTGAGCACTACGAGAGGGCGGAGAGAATACCAAGAAAATATGCGAATGTGGCCATCCCAACCTCCTGAAGCGAACACCTTTCCATCTGACCGGGTCTGAACTTTGTTTATACCTGGGTTTTTGATGGATATATCCAACTTGTGGGCCAAGCTTAAGTCTTTTCTTCCTATACTAAAGATCTGTATCACATTTGAGGTATTACCAATCATGCCCCTTTGCTGCTCCCGGTGGAAATCAACTGACATTGGACACTCTATTGTTTTCAGTTTGCTGATACATTGACTAGTGTTGAGATCCCACAGGATCAGCCATCCTGCTTCATAGCCAACCAGCAAGCAGGGTTGGTCACAAGGAAATTCTATATATTTCAAGCACATTGGATCTCCAAGTTTCAGTGATGCTTCAGGCTCAAGGCATCCAAGTTTTTCGCCCGAAAAATTATATAAGTTTACTTTTGAATCCTTGTCAGGTACATAGAGAGTTTCGAGTTTTGTGTTGGCTTCAAAGCGGCAGAAACCAGGGTAATCAGTGTCAATGAGGGTGTCCTCCTCATAGCCGCTGTTTGTTAAACTAAATACTTTGAACTTGCCGCCTTTTTCCTGAGTGATGAGATGGTTACTGGTGTGAATGAGGTGAAGAATTGGAGCTTGACCAACTTGAATCTTCTGCTGCACACGATTTGTCTGTAAATAATAAGTGGGTACATTTTTATATTTTATTCTAAAAAAGGACTTTGTTTTATTTTATAAAAGTAATAATATTAACAATTCCCGTACGAAGATTATAAATAGCAAATACACTCAATAAATTAATATTATAATGCCTATAATAATAACAAAAACATTACGTAGTTGCGTAGATACGCAAATAGACACAGGCATATTAAATAGAAACAAGTGAAAATAATATTCGTTGACCCAATAAAGCACGACAAACGCGATTTAGATTTGATTTGGCAAACTGTTCGCTCATTTCTAGGTCGCGAATCGGGGGTAGTAAACAAAAATGTCGCGCACTTAATGGAAGCCATAGGACACGTCATTATCGCCTTCTACGCAGTTGGTGAGGTGAATAATATATTTGGAATATTTACGTGATCTTACCTGAAGGTTGTATGCATAAACATAGCCGTTTTTCGAGCCGGCAAGTAACCTCTCGAGTCCACCGGGCATAAAGCTAAAGGCCAACGAATAAACAGGAACGTTATCCACATTCCTGATCGTGTAAACGGGGTCCGGAGGTAACAGTGCCATATCTGGTCAAGCTCGAAATCAAATTATTTGTCGGAATTGGTAAAATAAAATAATAACAAAATTAATCAAGCCATCAGAAACTCAACCACAACTACGCACAACACAAAACTGACAGAAAAACAAAAAAGTTCACTTCGTCACATTGAATACGTTCAAAACATTGTGCATTTATTGCTGCCCATTTTGTTGCAAAATAACGTGAGAAAATTATTGTTAAAATTGAATGACAAGATGTTTGTTGTACTGATAAAACAATAATCTTAGAATATATAATATGTAGTTCGTTTTGTAAGGTAAATATGTTTTTGCTGTTGTTTGTAGGTATTTGAGCGCACTTTTACACCAAATAAACTGATGTCAACATTTTTAATCTGTGGCTAGTAACGTCTGTTCTAGGGATGTACATAGAAAGGATTATTCGATTACGATTCATTTATTGTATCTAATGAGTAAACGATTTAATAAATCAACATGAAATTTTTAATGAACACTACCCACCTTGTTTATTTCTGTACGTGTTGGTTCATTTTTAAAGGCCGTAACGATAAATTCTCAAAAATTAACTGTTTCAAAGTTCAGTTTTTACCTTGCCTTGGCCTGATAAATATTCACATTTATTTATTACTCTTTACACGTATTCAAACGTATTATAGTGTTAACAAAAGGGCATTAGCGAGGAAAAATACTGATGCCATACAATTTAGAATTATGATGATTATACATACTATTTAACAATAATAGGTTATTAGAATAAATGAAGCAAACACCGACAGATTCAACACTTACACTCGAATAAAATATTCAGATTAAAGAGTAGTACAGTATATTCGATTTTAAATTGATTCAAGCTTTTGTACCCCCAACACTAATAACCAACCAGCAGTCTCATCTGTCAATCACTTCACTGCGTCAGTTTCTCTACGCGAGCAGTATTATCGTGTTTTATACTTTGATGATTTTTTGAATGAAAAAATTGATTCTACCTAATAATGGGTGCCATATATAAATTAAGAAGATTAATTTAATCCTCGAATTCACAAATGGCTGCGGAGACGCTTCTGAAAACGGGCAAGCATTCGAAGTATATATCGTATAGGAAAATCTTGTATCATAGGTTTTTCGTCGGCCTACTCTTGTTTATAGTGGTATCTTTAGTGTTTACAGTGGTGTTTAATGCATTATCCGGTAGTGCACCGCGGATAGATGTGTATCAAGCTGTGAATTTAGATTCTACAAGTGTCGAAGTGGTGAAAATCAGTGATAGTTCGGTTGAGGCGGGCGCTCGTTTGTCAAACTGCACGTACTGGGACTGTTTCGATGTGTATAGATGCGGCAGAGGTGGCTACAACTACATAACAATATACATATATCCATTAAAAGACTATCAGACTGAGGATGGGAATTCTATATCACAGTTTTCTAAAGAATTTTATATGATATTAGATGCTATAAAACGAAGTAAATATTATACGCCGAACCCCGAGGAGGCTTGCCTGTTAGTCCCTAGCATAGATACACTGAACCAGCGTAGTTTCTCAAAGCATCATGTGTCCAGAGTGCTGCAGACATTGCCACAGTGAGTAGTAAACAGATAAACTTGTCTAATATCTTATGAACAAACTCTTGTTCCAAACTATTAATAGACATGAGGTTAAAAGTTGAATATTCTGCGATGTTCATAAATATCTGTGTTAGATATAAACAAGTTACAGTTGAAACAATGTTGGTTGGAATAAAAAAAATCCTATTTTTTTTTTATTTTTTTTTTACTGAAATGTTGTTATATGAATCACTCAATATCATAACATCATGGAAAAAGACTTTTGTCAATAGTGTTTTGGCCGCATAATGAGGCAAATACTTGCAAACTAAGTTTTGAAACAAAGTCCATTAGTTATTTAGTATTCATATTGTAACTCAATATTATATAAATATTTTCAAACATTGGGGATTTATGTATGACTTCTTGACACGATATTTATGTTCTGCAAAGTGATTAATAATATAATAATATTCACAGTGATTAATAGCATTCAGAGTTATTGATAACTCTTAAGTAGCTAAAGAGATAGAGTTGAGTAAAGGTCATATTTATTTTTACTTGAATAAATAGATTTTGATTTTGTATTGTACAAGCAAGAGCTTTTGTTTCAGATGACTCATAATAGATCATATACATGTGTAAACAGGAAGATTGAGAAGTGAGTTGACAAATAGATATTGTTTTAACTAGTATTTCCTTCAACAGCTGGCACCATGGTGAGAACCACCTCATATTCAACATGCTGCCGGGCAGCGCACCCTACTACAACTCGGTGGTGGACCTCAACACCAGCAGAGCCATTATAGCAGGATCCGGGTTCAATACATGGACGTTCAGACATGGCTTCGACATATCAATACCCGTGTACAGTGCGGTCGCCGAGACAATAGACAGCACACAACCAGAACAGAAGAAGTACCTCATCGTGTCAGCACAGCTCAATATACCACACAATTATTTACAGGAATTACAGAATATAGCCTCGTCATCCAATGATCTGTTGTTATTGGAAAGATGTAAGACTGATGTTATGGATCACAGTAAGAGATGTGAATACACTACGGGTAGATTATTTGAGTACCCAAACATTTTGAAGGATGGAATGTTCTGCCTAGTTGTAAGAAGTGCCCGACTGACGCAAGCTATCCTTATGGATATTATGGCGTCACAGTGCATACCCATAGTGATTGCTGACTCCGTAGTCATGCCGTTTAACTCACACGTTGACTGGAATAAACTGGCTTTATTTATACCAGAGGATAATATAAAGAATTTAGTGAAAATAGTGCATTCAGTTAGTAATGAGCGGCGCGGGGAGTTGTATTGGCAGCTTAGATGGGCCTTTGATAGATATTTTGCTAGCATAGAGAAGATAACATTGACTGCATTAGAGATTATTAATGAGAAAGTGTTTGCGTTAGAGGGGAGGACGTATGAAGATTGGAACATGCCTGTACATTTGGTGAGTTTATCTTTTAATTCTATTTTATTGTTTCCAACCCCTGAAAATATTTAATGGACCATGAAATTGTGGCCGAAAGTCGATAACCGCCACGACTAAGCGACGTGTAGCGGGTTCGAAATCTGTAACAACTAATTATTTGATCCATAAATAATTATTTATTCAATGTATCGGAATTAAGGGGAAACTAATTCTATAATAATTTATAAAATAGAAAAAACGACAGACCGAAAGTTATCTTCCACGCGCGAGTCCGATTCCTACTTCGCCAAATCTTTTATGTTTCTCGCATCTATCCTCGAAATCCATAAATTCCTGCTTAACATCTTGAGTATTATTCCGTAAAATTTAAAGTCAACCTTTCTGTTCCCTATGTAACATAAACCGTTATTATATTTTTAGCGTCTAATTGAAATTCCATTACCGCAGGGCGTTTAATCAAAGTAATGGAGAGTACCTTCGTAATATAAGTGATTATAATTGTGACTCATACAATGAATGTGCAACAAAGAGGTTTCATATTAAACGTTAATACCCCTACTGTTACTGACATAATTAATCCGAACATAATGTTATTAGTGCGTGAAATATCTAAATGATAGGATTTCATGTTATTGAGGGCATTGATGCGTTAACTATCACACTGTGAAAGTATTTAAAATGTATTTGTTTTATGTGGTCGGTATTGTTCTCCTGACCGGATTTATTTCTTGACGGCCACTCGTTACAAAGTCGAGCCAACTATGCAGGAGATTTATAGTATACAGTATACAACCCATATGTGTTACTGAATGCAGGTGTCTTTATCACCTTACTTTTTTCACGATGAGAATTGAGCGTTCCTATGATCCCGAACTCGAATTCAGCTTCGAAACCATAAAATAACTTAACAAGTTTAAAGCCATGATTATAAGGTTCAAAGCCGAACGCTCTACAATTGCTGCTATCGACGAAAAGACTAATAAGACAGAACGACTTAAACCACTGAAAAGCTCTTAACATTACACGAATAGATTCTTGTACAAAGCCAGTAAGTTTTAGTGATTTTAAAAGCCTTTTCTTGCAAAACTATTAATTGAAATTGATGTAGGTAGCCTGGCTTTAAAGGCAGTGCTATGTCGATTTATTTCAATGTTTAAAAAAAAAGTAAAAGCATTTTTTTTGTTAGGTTTCATTTTCTTTGTCGTCCGTGCTGTAAAAGAAACATGCTCTATACATTAGACTCTTCAAAGAACCTTCAAGTGAAGTCCTCGTCTTGAAACAACGTCTGTAAAACGCACGCTAGCTATTAACAGACGTGCTAAACCAAAATGGACCTTAAAGGAACCCAGGAAGGTTACATAAAAACTCCTTGAAGTAAAACACTATTAAAAATAGGGTCTGTAAGCTAAGAGATGATTGTGCAAAAAGTTTCTTACAAATTGGTTCAGGGATTGACATTGGAGGAATTGACGAGTCAGGCCCGCTTTACTGCGCCCTTGCGCGTTCCTAACAATTTAAAAAGTTTCAATGATGATTAATTGTGGACTTCTATTACAAATTATAGTCATGATAATATTTTGTACGTCTCGTGTCTAACTAGCTGAATACTGGACTTTAATCGATTTGTAAATAGTCCTGAGTCATTTTAAGACTGATTTATGTATGTTTAATACTGTACTCCTTATATCCTTTCGACTTCAAGAATAAACCATTATCCTCCTCGCTAGCTGTATCGTATCTGAAAATTACGCTGTCGAAAACACACACCACGTACATACTTAACTGCATATGTTATACAATATGCAATGCGCGTGACATGATATAATATGCAAATGTATACAGAAGGGGATGGAATGCAATCACGATCTTCATATCAAGAAGTTCCTATCAACGAGTTAGACGGGTCTTTGCATATTCCGATGTGATGCTTGAGTTAACTTGATGACGTCCAATTTGATGCAATTAATAAGCATATTGACAATGTTCGAGTTGTCTCATGGTTCAAAGATCTCAGTTGAAGGGAAATTAGCAACATATTCACGACTGAAATTGGTTGTGGAGATGACGATGTACCTACTGGTTTTTGACGTTAATGCTTTTTGTGGGTGTCATTTGCTATCCCAATGCGTGGGAATCTTCCGCCAATAAATTACTAGGATTCCATGCTTAGAACTGTCCAAGGCTGCTTATAGCGTCTGAAATATGGCTACTTACATTATTAAACTTTAAAAATAAACCATGGTAAAACTTCAATGTGTTACAGTGATCAATTAGTTCAATTATTAAGTCAAGCGCCTCCAATTCTATGAAAGTATTCTACTCAGGAACGAACGAAATGACACTAATGAATATTCAATCATTTCCCGTTACCATCGTAAAATGTAATATGCTCACACAATTACTTTTTAAAAATATTATTCAACCAAGAGTCCAGTCGTAAAATTTGTTTATCCAGAGCAACCGATACGTGCAATCATATTGATAAAATGTGAATTTTTAAAATATACACAGTAACGAATAGTCAAATTGTAATAACATTTCAGAATTTTATTATTATTGGACAAATAAACGTAAAATGAACAACTTTTTAGATAAACTCAACATACGAGCAAATAAAACTATACCTGCTACCAAATTCGTGCCTTAATTCCCAGGAGCACTATGGAAAATATGCCATTGTTCATTCACATAGCAATAAGACGGGTCTGATTAATACTTAGAAATAGTCAAAACCTATCCATATATAGAAAGAGCCTTGTGCCTAACAGTGAGACGTATGTAGCCTAGTATTAAGACAGGTCTTGGCTTTTAGTAGATTCAGAAACCACAAATTTGGCAACCGCATGGTAACCACCTCTGCCCTCCACCTGAAATCAACATCGTTACTTCTGCAGGCAATGCTAAATACAATTGTCCCCGTAGTTACAAATAAAACCGAAGTTAAACACAGAAAAGCATACAAATCTCAAAGGGTAGATAGGGGCGTGCATCGAGTACCAACATTACGTATTTAAGTGGTAACCGAGGATTCATTTCAGCGCTTTGTTCGAGTGCAAGAGAATCCCAACGGTGATCATAGGTGTAACAACTCAGTTTTATTCGCCAATCAGAATAAAAATGTTGCTTTTAAATGGATTGAGAGTAACCTTTTGGTCCATAAAACGAAAATGATAATATCAGCGGCGCTTTATACTTCGAAACTCCCAAAAAATAAATTAATGCTAAAGGCCCCAAAATGAGTTGCCAAGTCACCTAGTTAACAGTTTTCATAATAATTATGAATTAATAAAACGTGTTTTGATCTAAATAATGATATAAATCATGAATTTTATGGCCTTATACAGAGACGGAACCGTTGATTAGAAACTTTTGTGACTGTATTTGTTTAATTCAATGGCACCTCGGCTTTGGAGACTCCACCGTTGGCATCATAATTCATTAAGATTACAACACTCAAAGGGCCCTTCTTCTGGACTCGCCCTCAGACCCCTTCTTGCACGGAAAACAGCCCGTAAATTTAGAAATAAAACGTATATTTGTACATGAATATTCAATATTTGGCTTCTACGCGTATACCTTTTATATCCTTATAAAGGTCAAGCGTTGGCTAATTTGCATAGTGTGTGCGACAGACAGCTTTAATCTCGCTTCAATTAAAATTTCTTTCAACTTTTTCGAAGCCTGAATAAAGCAGTATATTCAAGAGAAAATTGCGGGTATCGTTTTATTCTCGTTGTTTTTGTACGTCGTTAGTGGTTAGAATTAGGTCAATATTTGTCAATTCGCAACCAATAAACTTCGGATTAAGCCACAAATAACATGTTGGATAAAAAAGTGTATAAAGAGGTAAATTAACATTTATTTAGGGTTTTTATGTTCGGTTTTGGCTTTATTATGTTTTTGTGATAATTTAAAGCGGTCTATATCTATTCTAGTTAGGGCCGATTTTTCAATCGCCAGATAACTTCTACCTGAGGAATAAATATGGCCGTTTGACATATTTTCCACACAAAAGCTGTCAATACGTCAAACTTATTCGTCGAATAAAAGTTATCTGGCGATTGAAAAATCGGCCCTTAGTGAATGTAAATGAGAACTTCATTGTATAACTTATAATCAGTAATTCTTTCCTAACAACTTCCCACATTACAATATAGTTTCCTACTACAGTTTTTCTTCTACTGTAACTGTACTCACTGTTGATGAAAGGACTCCTCCCTACTTTTGCCGCGTTTGAGTTAGTATGCTAATCCTTTTATACATTTAGAGCAGGAGCTTGCATCCTAATTTCTTTTGGCCCTTTCGCTTTGCTCAGGACTAGCAGTCAGCTCGTTTAACATCCATTAACAACGTACGACATATTCACGATATACAGGACCGATTTCATACGACTGAATTCCTCTTATGAAACCAGACGTTTGACTATCAAACACAAACAATCCTTTATTTTGTTCAGTGCAGTTTTTAGCATTTAGTTCAGTTTGCCGGTTTTCCTCTTTGAATTTCAAATGAACAAGTGAAAAAACACGCCAACCTATATCGAACTATGAACCACCAAGATGAGTCGTAACTTTTGCGACCCTACTTTTATGGACTAAATTGTGCTCACAAACCAAAAGTAGTACGAATGTTTTGAATAAGAAAATATTCAGCATAGTTTGCTTTGTTGCGAGTTTGCGACACATTGGCTTCATGCGTACCTTTTGGTGTGACGTCATTGAGGCCTGCATCGCAAGTGAAGTTATCTCTGGCTTTCGGCGTAATATACGACCTGTCATTAACCGTTGGGCCAGTGCCCGCCAGGTAATATCAGAATGCTGAAATATTTTCCTCTTTCCGATGAAACGTTTCTGTTTAATTTTGATCCTCAATTTGCATATTATATTAACTTGCTTCAAGAGCTACACAATGGTCAAGTAGTTCTATGTTGATATAATTTTGATTTGGGTCATGTCCGCTAATCCATGTGGAATTGTATGATCCTCGTGCAATACGCCTGCTTTAGCTAGGGTCCGCATTGTTTAGAAGTAATAGACGTACGCTCGTTAACAAGTACCCAAGTTCGTACGTCCTTGTTATGGCAATCTTGTTATGTACAGTTATCTCCTGCATTCCGGGCCTTCTACATTAGAAATGATTTCGTAGAATTATGTTAGGTAGTCGGATTCAACTATGTTGCTTATGAAACAGGAATAATAGCGACTCGGTCGGAACTTCTAGCTACGATATGGAGTCTATGAAAGGTATTACCGTGGCTTATGACTAGCCGACTCACACGGCATACATAATCTTCGGGTCTGTAAGAGATCATGGATTGCGATAGCCTGCCCTCTTTTCGTTGTGTGTAAACCTCGCGTACAAAGAGAGTACCGTCACTATTGTGCATCCGAGTATTGAGCGAGGTGCAGAATACGCTGGCTTGACTTGTTCATTTAGGGAGGATGAAGATTGTGCAGATATATTGAGTTTGAATCACCGTTCAATAAGTAGATATTGATAAATGCGTGTCCATAAAGTGGCTTTACTGTTGAGTATTTTGAGACTTACCACCACCGTAATCTGTATTGTATTTTACAGCTCAACTACATTCTTACCATCGATCTTATAGGCCTCGTGTTCATGGTCAACCATTATTCATCAAAAGCAACAATCAGATCCAAGCGGTCTTTATTTCTGACATAATCACTTACTCACCTCCTGCGATTGGAGCTATACTACTGTCATAATGACTACCATTAATTTAACATCACTATAGAGGTTAGCGTCTATTCTAGTTAGGGGTAAAGCTCGTTCGTTTGTTTCATTATTCCGATCTTTATCCAAGTATTTCCACGAACCACTAAGTTCCTTGTATGAAACAACACAAAAGACTTTTTGACGCATCAAGTCTTGATGGCTACACTTTAACGCTGTCAAAATACGGCACATGATGTTTAAAATAGTAAGTATATAGGATGCACGCTGTAGAAATGTCGGTCGTTCGTTTTGCATCCTCGCAAGATTCCGCCTCATGTTGCAACTTTTAATACATACTCAAAAGCTGGTTTGTTCAGAACTTATGAAACTTGATGTGTGATTAAAAAAGAAATCCTCGCTCCATGACAGGAGATTTTCAGAAGGACAGTTATTTATCCGGACTGTAAATTCTCGTATTTTAGGGAGGGCAAATCCATTGCAGGCTTCTTTCATGTATTTGCCACTAATTAGCAAGAATTTTGTTATTTGAACAGCAATTATTTAATAGTCCATCACAAATACATAAAGAAATGTACAAGTCGTGTAGGGTATAATTACTTCTAATGGCTACATGTGGCCCCTTGCGTGTTTTATGTTGGATCATGTACAATATCAGGGTTATACTCTCATCGTGACGTCTAAAATGTACGATCGTTTATAATATTTACAGTAAAAATAACCTTAAGTTCTCAAGCTCTCGCTGACAGATTTAGTTAACAGTGCAATGCTGTGGAATTCTAACTCAGAACAGTCATAAGCGCTACTGGTATTTGTAGAATTTCGTATTTATGTCAACCAACTTGAAATATTTGGAATGTATGCAGTTGACCTTCTGTGTTTGTCTTCTGAACGCTTGCGATCTCTATGTAGTGTGTGCAGTATCATTTGTAGGCACCGTTAAAACCTGTTTTGATGAGACGGATTGGAATAATAAAGAATGGGTCACTGCATATTAGGTTAGTCTACCCGTGTGGGGACGAGCGCAGTTTTTGCCCTTGCATGCTCTTTTGTTTTATTTGGAGTACGATTTATTAGGTGTTTTGGAACGCGAAGTATTTAGGTGCTAATGTTTTGATCGGTGATTCGTATGTTAGTTTGAATATCGAGTTACCAATCTCTAAGAACGTTTACCAGATATTTTTTTCTTCCTCGGAGTTATATGAAAATTTTTCCAACTTCATATTTCGGCTTATACACAAAAAGGGATGTTTTCTTTTTTTGGAAAGAGGCCTTTGTTATCCAGTGCCGCCAGGTATTGTATTAAAAACAAAAATTGTACTGCAGCGGTGACCATTCCTTTTACGAGACCGAGGAATGCATTCCCTGCAATGCGAATTACCCGGAAATTTCATACGTATGAGCGTCGCGTCTGAAAAACCGGATACGAACAAATCACGGGCCGTGCAGTCCGGTCCGGTCGAAAGCTATACGGCTGCCAAGCCTAGATCCGGTGATATGATTTTTTAGTGAACTCTACGTAGATTGTTGGAATGTTTTTGCCAATAATATGTACACTTAGACTATGAAGGGATAAAAAATACATACGTAACAAACGTGCATCGCGAAATTTTAATGAGAGATGAAGCGCGTTTTTTGTTTAGAAAATAAAACATTATTACCATAGCGAAGCATTTTTTGGTATATTTGACCCCTTAATGTTAACTTTTAAAGCCTTTCGTTATTTACCTTGCCGTATTATTGTCATTAAAAATTTAATAGGCACCATTCGTAGGTCGTAAAATGTACAAATAAATTGTCGTACCGGCCGGCAAATGAAAACAGGACAATGGTAACGTTTAAAAATATTTTATGGTACTCCATAAAAAGGACAATTGACAAACTACCATTCCACATAGACCGGTGATACAGTCGCGTGCAAAATAAATACCCGGTGATATTCCAAAGAGGTTTTATACTATAATATTGTTAAGTCATCGTCAATATTGATTTCGTTCACTTTTGATTCCTTTGAATCGTTGTGTTTTTTTTTACTATTTACCTGTTACGTCATTTAAGCTTGACATTTGTTTAATACTGTGACTGTGAAAAGAAACATAGTGTAAACATAGACACATAGTGTTAAAAAAACTACTAAATTAAGGGCCGATTTTTTAATCGCCAGATAACTTCTACCTGAGCAATAAAAATGGACGTTTGACATATTTTCGATACAAAAGCTGTCAATACGTCAAACTTATTCTTCAAATAAAAGTTATCTGGCGATTGAAAAATTGGCCCTAAGTAAAGTAAATACCTTTATTCCAAGATTATTTAATTGATATAGCACCTACTTTAGTCTTTAACTCATTAGTCACGCAACTACTAATAAAAATGTATTTGTCAATAATAATTTACCTACACAACGTAGGTGTTTTTTAAACCTACACTAATTAGGTTTATTTCGAGATATTTGATTAATTGGCACTTAAGTCTTTAATTTATAAGGCACGCGAATTGACAATTAAAAAGGTATATTATATATATATATATATATATCAATATAGGGAAAAAAAACCTTGCAATATTGACTTTCAAAGTGTGCTTCATAGCTTCCCCAGAGTTACTTAGTCTTGACTATAAACTACTAACCCAATTTTGTTAGAAGTTGAATGCGGGCGAAAGCTCGTCATCTTTCTCTCTCTAAGGCCCCTCGTACACGACGCCTTGACATTTTCTGATACTCAAAAAAAAATATTATTCTCTACTTCCAAAAAAAAATATCTAGCCACGAAATTACATAGGTACCGTAAAACGTCGAATATGAAAATTTCCAGGGTGTATGTAAGTCCTTATCCTGTTTATTCGAAGACGCAGTTAGTATGCAAATGAAAAATTGAATAATCATCCCGATCCAGGAATTACTTTATCCTTGGTCATATTGTTTGATGTAAAAAAAGTTTATATTTGTGAATATAAACTATTCAGTACAGATGTACATACATATTATTACATATTTAAAGGATTATAACCAAACACGTCCTTCAAAATGTTAATTTTCGTATGACATATCCTCTTCATCCTTTTAAGGAAAAGAAAAGCTTTTAAGCAACTATTCTCTCCAACTCAAGCGTCCGAATCTCATCAAAATCTATTGAGCGTTTTATCTGTAAAACTTTCAAACAAACTCATGCAATCTTACACCGACCTCAACTAGCACAAAGGTTCTACCATAACGTCTGGGATTTAGAATACTGCAGTTATGGGAAAAGGACGCCACTACTCATCATAGAGCATCGTCTCTCTTGCACAGCTGCACCCATCTTACTTCACCCAGTAGTGGTACGCGTAAGGCTCCAGTTAGCTAAGTTAATATTCAAACATGTATGGTTTTCTGATTGCCCGTCGCGTTTGCCTTTACACATCGGATTATATGTCATTAGTGCCAAGAACCCAATTATATGAAAGCTCAATGCCGTAATTAGGCAATTTACGTCGTAAAGAAAATAAAAACATGTTGTTTCATATTCTCGTTCAACATCAAACTTCGAATTAAGACCAATTATGTCAGAAGTAATATAATTAGCTTGCTCAGTTTACATTCGTCTTGTTTTACTTAGAAATATGACGAGCAGTTATAAATGAAATAAGGTCTCAGGATTTATAATTATAATTATTTTTAGAATATTTCTCAATATGACATCATCAATTAAGAAATGAAAAAAATATGAGATCGTTTAGGTAGTCCTTATAAAGGTTACTTCATCGTTATTTAGTTTATAATTTAATTCGTATTTCGGTACATATTAGGTATATTAGATACATAAAGAACACAACGAAAGAAGGTTCCATTAATTAAATAGGTTCTTGTCTCGAATTCGGTACTACTGTTTAGGTGAAATAATACTATATATGGATAAAGTAAAACAGGTTTAGTAATTAATTGGTTTTTGGTACCATTTTCATATGGGTGTGATAATTTCGAGGAACAGCGGAGTGGGAGTTTATTGTCATATAGGTTATACCTTTTAGACGCAGGTATGGGTTACCTCCGTCCATGATACATAAATGTGTGGTATCTACTATAATTGATTAAATTCTACGCGGTCAAAACCGCGGGGAAAAGCGGTTCGTAACAGCATTCCAGAATCTTAGGTAACGTTGCTTGGCAACGAGCAGGCGAAATAACAATTCCTATGCACCTTCAATATATTGATGAATCATGGAATAAAGTAGCAAATTATGCTCTATGTATGTATGAATAAAGTTTATTTGTTACGTGTCTCATAATATACAGGATGTAGTTTTGTAAAATAAATCCCATCGTAAATCATGTCACTATAATTTTCTTATATAGGTGTCGGGTTGTATAACATCTAAACACGTCTTCCACAAGTATAAAATAGCATTTTAAACAACGTTTACAAAATCTTCTCTTTTGTTCAGTAAATCTCTAGGTTTTCACGTTTACGGTGTGAACGATTTTTCTTCCGTGTCGTTCAATTTAAAGTCATATATTTCCGTCTAGTTTAACTATATAGGGAGTTCAGCTATTTACCCAGAATTGACGCGAGTGTGCATTTTTGGTGACTGTCTGCGCCATTCCCAACGTCCGCTCTCTGTGGCCAGAGTTTCGTATTTGATTTATCGGATCAAATATTTGCATGGCCCACATATATTTGTTTCTAGTCCTATATTTGCGAAGTACCCGTGACATGAACAACGCTTGTCCCTTTTACTTTTCTCGTATTCAAACACGAGAATCTCCTCGAAAATATAAGTTGAAGTAGAATGCGAACAATAAGTAAGTTCGGCCTCATATGGCACCCCACTGGTTTATTAAACATGTGGCATATCTGCGACACTAGCGTTACCAGATGTGCACACTTCCGCGGGATGTCACGATTTTCTATGATTCAACACCATTCAATGTTCCACCATTCAAAGGATTTCTTTTGCATAATATTCGCATCTGTTCGAATAAAAAAGAATCATCCGAGCAAGGTATCTCTTAGAATTTTTAAAGTTTCTGAACTTTCTTTTATCATAAAATTGTCCTCGATAAATTGGGTCAAAAGGTACGACGCACTTGAGGCCCCGTCACGTATCGGGAATCAGTCAAAGAGCCGACATACGTCGATGTATAAATGCGTGGCAACCCCTATCATACGGGTACCTTCAGGAACAAACGAGCGCACTCTAATTTGGCGGATAGCTGTTTGTTTTACATAAAGAACTTCATTTCGTCTCCTGAATAAAGTGAGGAAGCTAGGAGTGGGAGCAGACGTAAAGAAGCAAGCTTTTATCGCGATGACTTACACTTGAATAAGAAAAAATCTTGAAGGAAGCGACGCTTATTTAGCCGGGGAATATAAGCGTTATGATGTCTATTGTCATTACTAAAGTAACGAGTGTGTCAATACCAGACTCCCAGCGCTGCTGGGCTTTGTTATTTCTTTAATAAATACTTCATTTTGAGAAAACACATTTAAGAGTTACTTTATTATTTATTTTCGAATAGTAGGCGTAGGCGTTTACTTCGAGTGGTTTGTAATAAAATTATTTAATGTTATCATAGAAAATATTATTTATACAATTCAGAGTTTATTATCTTAAGTTGGTTTAAGTGTAAGTTTATGGTCGGATTTCTTAAAAACATAAAACATTTTATTTTCTTTTTGACAGCTCGTGTATATCAAATATTATTTATTGGTCTTAACATTATGTTAAAACACGTGAAATGAGATCAAACTCATATCAGGTCTTCCACATCAGCGATCGATGCTGAAGCCAATTAGTCACGGAGTTGTATGAGACTATACAAACATAAATCCCCTCACAATATTACGAGCTGCCCGTAGCGAGTTAGTTCAGGGACATTGCCGTTTGTATGTATACTAAGCTCCTTCATCCCATTCTACGATCCGGTATTGAGTCCTCCCGTTCAAATAATGAGTATCTATACCCGAAGGGGCCTCGCAGAATAGCACACATTATTGGCCATCACAGTCCTATCAGCTGGTGTTGTAGAGACAGCACAATTTCCTCGTTTTTATTCAGGCACGTGGCGGTGGCCGTTTGTCTGTTTCCTTTTCCAACACGTCGCCCAGTTATGCCGTTTTCCGTATTATGTCTACAGTGAAAAAAACTACACAATTCTATTTGTATTCTAGGACATCCCTCAGGACAGGAAAGCAATTTGACGTTGGCTGCGTTTTAAAATCGCAATCAAATTCAAATTTTCATGTTGGAATCATGACATTTCGCGTTTTTAATAGCTGGAGTTTGCTTTTGCGGATTTTTTTGCTTTCGTACATAAACGTAAGAACTTAGCAGGTGATAGACGGCTATACCTTAACAGACTTCTGTTAATAGAGACAAGAAAGTTTCTAAGTTCTGATTTACTTCTTACTTAGTTGAAAATAATCTAATACATAACTTATGTGTAAGTAGTAGGTATCTTATGAGTATTGACAATACTTTTTGGGTCAGAATTATAACGTTACTTGGATGTGTTATCTAATAACTTTATCCTTTTTCTATGATATATGTATAACTTAAGCCATTCCGCACATATAGTCCATGGGATAATGATATGGAAATAATGGACACCTTTTAGGTAGAATCTCGTATTGTTCTTACAAATAATGAAGTTTCAAGTTTTTTGTAGCAATGTTTACACTACCCCAACTCTATTACGTCGTAAACCCATTTCAGGCCGGTTCGTGGTACAGCAGTTTTCGCATCTTAATATAACGTGCTTTTCGAAATACTCCGAAACTTTTTCCATTTATTTAAATGGTGTTTTTTGTGCAGTATGGTCCCGTGAACCCACTGTTCCTGCCTGTGACCGCTTCCAAGGCGGCCGGCTTCACCGCGGTCATACTAACATACGACCGGGTTGAGAGCCTGTTCGCGCTGGTGTCAAAATTGGTGCGGACTCCGAGCCTGGCCAAGATCCTTGTAGTTTGGAATAATCAGAAGAAGGCACCACCTCCTTGTAAGTATATGTACCTTTATTTTACCCGACAGTCAATCGCTTATTTATTTTCTCTAGATAACATATCTACGAAAGCGCTTGAGTGTGGCACCTTTTGCGCAATCCCCTGTTGTCAGGAAGCCAATTTCCGCAATCGAATATTCTAATGTATGGAAAACCGAGTAGGTGCGTTTAAAACCCACCCATAAATTCAGTCGCCGAAAAGTCATCCATTTTTTAACTCTAGCTTTATCCTGCAAAATACTCAATTTCACTTTCTATAGTCACTTGCCAGAGTAATGTCTCTTAACTACACATTTAAAGTGGTCTCCAAGGTTGCCAAATCACTCGCCCCTATACAGGCGAACATTAACCTAAAGGGTTCTGATTACTGACAGATGACAGGGTGAGATTAAAACTTGGTGACATTACAGGGCACTGACGGGTTATCGCTCAAAATTTAACGGATGTGGAGTGACTTATTATAGTGTATAGAATTACATATTCCTAAGTAGGTTGAGTAATGAGATAGTAATATATGCACGAAAGGCGTTCATGTCGCCTGAACTCCACCAGGTTGGCTATTAACCACACGAAGAAAGAAATAATACAGAACATGGTAGGTGACCTAAATACAGTGATTGTTCTGTTCAATATTTTAAAGATGCGGTGAGCAAACTATTCAGTTTCCTGTACCGTGTATCGTACAGCCGTTTGCAAATAGATGTTCCTATCAGAATATGTATCGGGATATGATTTTTCTACAGTTTTGTTCGAAACGTTCACTTCGGGAATAGTATTGGCATTTTTGCGACTGCCACTTTCAGAACGAACATTTTAAAAGATCTCCTCTTCAATATTTTGTCTTATCTACAGTGTATTTTTATTCATGAACAACCCAAAATATAAGTCCAGAACAAAGTAAAATAGTTCTAGTCCTTTAGTTAAAAAGAAGGTCACTCATTCTCGTTACCTTTTAGTCGCAGTAGGCGTTTGAGGATGTTTGCTGTACTTGAGACAATAGCCTTGTCAGTTCATATAAACGGTCTTTAAGGAAGGTTTCCTTACTTCACGTGGACTCGCACCATTTACGGACTGCTATAAATGTCAAACTAGGTGTACATCAGTTTGACATTGTTCCCGTAACTTGGAGCGTGATTCACTTCATTTAGCTCGGTTTAAATTTTACGAGTTTCGTTTATAGTATCATTCAGAAGTTGTAGGTGTTGTACTAAGTAATATTGTTTTATGTTTGTTGTTTATAATGGTATTCGTGAATGACACGCGATACGCACGTTGATTTGATTACTTTGACACAAAGTTCGCGTAAATAGTTGTAGAATTTTCCTTTATTATTTCACTGCGGTAAGGGTTGATGACCAAATAACATGAATTATGAATACGGAGTAGATTCAACTACTGTTATCAAGATTGTTTAAATAGCTTTTATTATATTTAAATCTACGGAGTTTATTTTCGACGTACTCATATATTATTTTGTTTATTTCGCTGCAAAAGATGATTATGGTTTATGATCTAAGATCTTTATACGAGAGGTTGAAAGGCACAAGAAGAGACGGATCGATTCCGTGAACATCGATGAGCGATGATGACACGAGCAGGAACGGAATAAGTTCTGAGAAGACGGATAGTAGGGAGGCGAATTAGTAAAACATAATTATGTAATATCCTCCTTAAATAATTTAGTAAGAATACGAGAAATAAGAGGAAATAATTTGCTAAATTATGTATTATGAACTCCGAACGTACAAATATACAAGACGTAAATATATTATAAGTAGGAAAGAGACAGTAATTTTGCAGTGTATCAAAGAGTGGAAAGTAGTTCGAGTTCTAAATATAAGCAAACGTCCAAATGGTAACGATTTTGCAGCAACAGTGCTGGCTGAACAAAGTTCCGAATTTAAAAAGATACGGGCTCACGATTTTCTTCGGAAACTCCTTTAAGAAAAAGAAAGAAACGGAATAAATACTCTTTAGAATTGTTCTAGACAACGGATTTCCTTTAATGTTCTCAGAATAAAAAGTGGCCTCTTGACAGACCTGCACTGCACCAACGAGATTTAATAATTTCATATTAAAAGCGCCATTGTTTCATGTAAACAACCACTTAATCTTCCGGTCGTAAATAATGACCTCACAATTCCTTGAAAACTAAGAAAGCATAATAACTTAATTGTTTTGCTATTAACTCCTCCATGTTAATTGTTCAGCATTTCAAATGTTAAATTGTTTTACCATTTGTTTACTACCATGCAATTATGTAACTTAGCTTTATTGTATTAAGAACGATTTTAGAACGAGTTTTAGCCATGATACGAATACGTTACAATTTAGATAGTCTGTAAGCTATCATTTTCAAAGGTTTCTGTATCGGGCCATATTACCCGTGCTATTTAAAGTAGATAGCTTCTTGTTAAGCGTTTGCCGTTTCCAATTTTTTCGATATGGAATTTTGTTCGATAAATTGCTTTCCCTCTTTGTATTAGGACCTAATAGCGGTGCCCGCAAACAGTACCTACGTACATGACCTTTTTACAGAGTTTCAATACACCCTTTGCCAGAATCCCCTCAAGGCGGGAAATGCTTGTAAAATCTCGACCTTTATAAAGTTCTTTTATGTCCCTTCGAGGGCTTGACGAGAAAATATTATTTACTAGTACCCTTTACTATGTAAATGTGCATATGGATAAAATTCCATCAAAACACCTCGACTGTTGAATATGTAATGCGGACACCAATAAAAACTCATTGAATATGTACACGTGCAAATCAGTTAGATAAACCAGATATCAATACGCATGCAGCGAAACAAAGTATTGAGAGTAAAATCATGAACACACGCCGAGAGAATATCAACCTTATTTAGGTACACTCAAAGTCTACTTCAGACTGTTTCATGCATGGTGAATCTTTTAACTTTTGATGAGGCATCGAAATTGAATTTTATGTTAAGTGAAATAAGGTCAATTTTACGAGGTGCCAGTTATTAGATCTGCATTATTTAATGTTTGACTGCCAGTAGTTTTTTTTATTTAAACATGTATTTTCACTTTTATTTAAGTAAAACAAAGTTATCATATAGGCTAAAGTAACGGAATCTTTCTAATCGAATACTTCTGAAGAATAATCCATGTCATTTCTATTTTATTGATAAGATTTTATCTCAATGATTAGATTAGCTGGCTCCTCAATTCCTTTTGTTCGAAAAGGACATTTCGAATACATATTTTTTTGTAAATGTATCAATATTTATTTCGATGATATACCCCTTAAGGGTATAAGTAATTGACCTTTACGTTATTGAAGTAATTGAAAAACAAATATGGAAATTGTTAGGTATTAGACAATATAAATAATATGATAGGAGGATAACGGAATAGAAAATTATATATTGGGGTAATATGTTATTTCTTATCAATGTTTGGTACAATTGCTACCTGAAGACAAAAAAATTAAAACATGATAATTATTTTTTTGTTTACGCTATAAAAGTATACCTATTCGTTAATTATTGAAAATCTATCAATCAGAATAATTCGTTTTTTACTCAAATTCTCATTTTACTCGTGAAAGTATATCAGACTCACTTTCTCATGTTTAAATAATATGTATTCGTATGGAAACGGATTAAAAATGCATAGAAATCGGTACCTCTCGAAAATATTTTCTCTATGATATCGGTTTTGTAATACTACCTACTGTTTCAGATTTTAAATATTTTTTATTTCGTATTTTAAGATTGTATTTAAAATTCCTCCTAATCGCGTCCCGTGGTTTCGTTTTCCTCAAGCTTTTCAAAGATTAAAAAGGTCCTATCGTTTTCAGGCTTAAGTTAGCTTATATCCTCGCGAAATTCCATCAATAGCAGACAAATGGTTTAATGAAATCCTTACAGAATGATAAATGGATCGTGGGCCGATATTTTGAGACGTAAAATTTCTGTAATTTGCTGCTTAATTTCAAAGCTATGCGAAATACTTTTAGTTTACCTACGGATATTTTTTAAATCTATGTTTCCTGATCGACTTTTCTCATTTTTATACACATTGAGAGATAAAGAATAAAATGTAATTCTCCAACCAATGATCTTAGTTGAATTGTAAATAACCAGCATCCATTCGCCTCCCGCCCCAGTTAAGAGTTGTTTCACATTCATGATCTATGGATCTGTACTACACTTACCCCCGAGCCCTTTCATTACAAAATATCGTCCTCATTATATTTAAGTACGTGCTTACCCTCCGTTTAATTCAATACCGTCATTTTAATAAGCTTTTCACTCTAATTACTGTTCACTGATACTGTAAAGCGGGCCGATTCAATAATTAAAACGCTAATTGATATTCAGTTGAGCAAGTCTCATATCTGTTTTGAATCATTTTGGTTCGCTCTTTGAAATAATATACCAAACCAAATATTTGTTTAATGTTCTGAACGTTTACAATTTTATGAGGAGGACTAGCAGAGCCTTGCGGTTTTACTCGCTTCCATTGCCTCGAGGGATTCCAAAACCTTTCTTATAGTTAGGCTATCAAACATGAAACATTTTTTTTACAATCGACTTTTTATGGGATCCAGAATAAAGCTTATTTTTTTTTAAATGGGTGGTTTTGTCTTGGTGACCTCAACCACTCAGATATCCGTTTAAATAAGCAATATATTTAATCAAAGCATCAAAATCTATTTTCCTCCGTAACATAATAGAATAATATATGAAAAATTCATCTCTTTGCGTCAACGTCACGTAGTTCAAAACTTAACCCATTTTACCGTTGTTTAATATCGTAGCTATTCCAATGGGATTACGAAACAATGAGACCTTTCTGCATAAAAAATGTGTACTGCAGGGTTAAGCCCTCTTCTTGTAAAGAGAAGAAACAAAAGTTTAACCACGGGTTTGTGATTTCAAACTTTTTGGTATGACATTATGAAAAAAAAAACTTGAAATACTTATTTCTTTTCGGCTGGTAGATGATTTTTCTTTGCCATTTCTAGATATTTCGTCTAATTCTTTCTCAGTAAATAGCAAATATTTTTCGTAAGAAAGGTATTGATTTAATTTATTATTGGTGTCAAGTATATAATTGATACGACTATTTTTAAAGGACTTACTCCAAAAAGGTCAGATTTTGTCCTTCGGGTATACGCTGACATTTTCAAAGTTCTTTATAAATAACTATCATTTAACATGTGATATTACATATTTATTGATTGGTTCGTGTATGTCAAATTTGAAGGAATATGCTGTTTACACAAGTTATGCGTATAAACATCGCGGTAATAGTTCATATGCATGTGCAAGACAAACTATGCATATGAGGACGGAGGCGCGTAATGCATTCACTCTTAAGTCTTGTAAATAAAGAAAAATGACGCTTACAAACGGCTTCATAAAAGTCTTATTTGCATTATAAACGAATAATAAATAATTCATATACCAGTAAAAGTTGGGAGTAGAGCCTTTTTAATTAAAAAATTATGTCACTTACAGCTTTATTTCTGAACTTTTTGGTACATTTTGGAAGCACTTTTGTTCGGCTATGTTCTGTAATAAATTGAGTCCGATTTATTTATGTGTCCGAGTGTTGTCCTATATAAAATGTTTAACCGCGAGACTTATGGCCCTCGTACATGACCGATGTCGGCGACAAATCAACGTCTAATGCAGTATTAGAGAATGCTTTGCTAAATCTTTTTCTGAGTGTTCTAGTGTAGGTGCTAAGCTTTTGTCTGGACAACTGCACACATTTGTCATAGCGTCTTGAAGGTTTTTATTTATATTGGGAAAACTACACAATTTTATAGATGTTTTCAGAAAATGTCGAACGTATTTTCGCTGTGAGTTACGTAAGACAATTTAGGTTTAATTTGTTATTTAATTTTGGTGGAAAATGGACAGCCTTAAATTCTTAAGAGATTTTTAGAATTTTGTTTGGAAAACAGAACTTATCGGATTTGTTTTCTGTAGCAAAGCGTTTTATAACGTTAAATAAATTAAAACAATGGCGTTGTAAAAGAAAGTCTTCTCTAGTTTGTTAAGTCCAATCCAAAACAAAATTGAGGGTTTTGGAGAGTTTTTACCGACTTTTAAAGGGTGGTTGACTGTATATTCTTACGGAATATCATTGGAAAATGAAGGATTTTTTTTTTATGATTATTACCTATGATTATTGTTTTGAAGCCGGTTTTGTAGCTATACGCGTAAACGATTATCGAAGTTTTAAGTATAACGAAGTTTCTAGCCGTCAAATAAATAGCAAAGGTGTCGTCATTGCGTAATCTTATCTATCTTATGTAAATAAGGCACATATCTTATGTAAATTGTACATAGACAAGTCACGGTTTATGTCTCTAGGAGTTACGAAGTCGTCTAGAAGTTAAAAGTACGATTGAAACTGAATAAGGGATAGAAAATATTTGTATTTGTAACATGCGGAGGTTACAAGGGACATATTGGTGTATTATTACAAACTATCATAAATCGTACCCTTTTTAATAGATTTAACAAACCAAAAATTTTATGCCAAGATTTTTTTTGCTGTGGAATTTAAATCTTTTGGAGAAATTTGTTACATCCAAACCACATACGGTATTTAAAATCAGAGTGTGGTTCCCCGAAACACGTTGTTTAATTTTACAATGTTAATTGTGTTTATTTGATTGCAGCATCGGAATGGCCAGTGATCAACAAACCGTTGAAAGTGATACGAACCAAAGAGAACAAACTGTCAAATAGATTCTTTCCATACGATGAAATTGAGACTGAGTGTCAACTGACTATTGACGATGATATCGTTATGTTGACACCGGACGAGCTGGAGTTTGGGTAAGTAGAAAACAATTGAATAGACCCTTCTTTTTTATAAACAGTTCTTTTAAAGCCAGCCTTTTATATTCAGACAGTATCGTGATAAGCAAACTCCTCATTGAAACTCAAAATGGTAATGTTTTTATGGGAAATCCCGGAACGGCTAAATGAGTAGTAACTCTTAAACCTCACCAAGCAATGAAAAGCCTAAGGTAGCTCGCATCTCTTCAAAGAAAATGTGTAGAATAACATCAAAAAGATCCTGAAAGCGTTTGTTGTCGTTTCATAAGCGCCCGTAATTGGTTTATACAAAATGAAAACATTTTGATTGATTAATAGGAAGGCTTTGAACTGTCAGTTAATTTCCTTTAAATAAAGGAATAAATTACAAAGTACTCAACGTTTTTCAGAAAGATATTTTTTCGCTCTTTGTACCGCTCTGTTGTTTTTGCATAACAACGTCCAATTATTAGAGCACTATTTACCAACCCTACGGTTTTTGTTCATGTAAAACAGACATCCACAGCCATTGCTTCCATTTGCTAGTGCAAGCAAATACAAATGCTGTACACTTCCATTTGCATACATCTTAAGACAATCTCCTTCGAGGATTTCGTGGGTGTTATTACGAGTCAGCAACTTTAAAGGGTTAAAGAAATGTTATCACCAGAGTTTTCCGCTTCAAAGCTCTGAACTTGAGCGTATTTTGTTTTTATTTCTTTTGGAAATTGCCCTGAAGAAATTAGTTTTTATTGCGGCTTTGCAAAACCCTTTTTGTAGGACAATCGACATCTCAAGTAAAGAAGATAATTAAATGCAAATTTCTTCTCGGGAATGGAATATTTATAACGATGCTCAGTTCTCGTAACCAAAATACAACTTTCTTTCAAGATGATACATATGCCAAATCCCTCGTCTACATAGTTGCCTACGAGAGTAACCCTCGTTCGGATTTATTTGAGCTGAGCACGGGACTTGATTCTCTCAAAAAATCCTGTACATAAATATTCCGTGCCAGAACGCTCGCAATAAATTTTGGGCAAACTACACAGTTATTATCCGCGTTCGATTTTTAATCGGCATTGCGCGCCATTCCTTTTCATTCTATAGTTCACCAGGATCGAGCAGAAATACGCTCGGAATTTTGCCAGCGTATGCGCTACACTTATTAAGTTTTTAGGAGGCATTAAAACCGTTCCCACCTCTCCATTCATACGAAGTTTCAATGGGTTGTTGAGTACCTCTGCTCAGTACAATATTCCGCTCCTTTGCTTGGCGAACAAGGCAAGACACTTATTTGTATTGCGTCCCCAAAACATTTCTTGTGATAGAGCTCGCTAATAATTATATTCGCGGGAAGCTACATAATTTTACAACTTCTAAAGACACTAGACGGAGTATGTAGCATGGTTATTTGACTCGGAGCTATGGGCACGCACACAATCGCATCTTTCGTTAGCATGTGATTCGAGAGGGATGTGCGGGTAGCTACTGCAAACGCTTATTACGATTCCACGTAGAGGAGCGTTGCTTATGTTCCTGCGCGGGGCGGCAAATGTAAGAAGCTGAGTGTTTCTACCGCAAAGTAATAATCAAACGGAGTGTTAATGTGTTGAGTAAATGCAGGGTTGATATATGCAGTCAGCGGGAACTTGAATGGGTTGAGCCATGCGGGAATTTGGTGTGTACGGTTTCCAAAAAATGATTCTATAATTGATGATTATAGAATCAATTTTAAACTGTATTGTATACTGTATATTTAAAATATATTTCCCAAAAAGAGTTAAACTAGCTGTGATACAAAAAGCGGTTACATTTGGTAACAAACAGTCTCATTAGGTACCTACTTGCACCGCTTCGGTACATTTACTGTATTGAACTAAACTAAATATTTTTGCGAGTCCGGCCTTGGAACAAAACAAACCCAACTAGATTTAGGGCGACGATGTTTGAGGAAAGCTATTGCTTTAGAAACTCGCAGCTAGGAATAAGCAAGCATTTCAGACGTTGCAGTATAACGGATTTAGTGTGAGAGTCCATAGCATAAATCTGGTTGTGGTTGTAATTGTTTAAGAGGAAGAATGCAAGAACTTTCAGAGGCAGTTTTATTTTACGTTTGCTTTTAAACTGAGAAGATTTTTTACGCTTTTAGTTGAACTATTTTATTTTTAATGTCAGAATAGACAAAGAACAACGTTTAATGCGTTTTATATCTCTGAAGCATTGAAGCGTCGTAATGGGTGACATGATTGTATTTTAGTCTTAGCTATAATCCGATAGTCCTATTAAACCCTCTGAATGTAGCTATTGCCTTGCCAGGTTGATTATGATCAGTTACTGCTATTTCAATAACGAATTTTGTCTAGCAATTTCATTTGTATTTATCGTTACCGACGCAGCAACTGTCCAACTTTCCATTAACGGTTGTACTGAAGAAAAGTTTTGCCGTTTATTCTGAGGGCTAGAAACGAGCCTTTTATTTTTAACCTATTTAATGGCGGCGTTAAAGAGAACATTTTATTCTAGCGCATGGAAGCCGCAGCTCGCCTCTCGCTCTCTTGGCTCACGAGGTCGTGATTCTGACGTAAAGCTACTCTTGACTGTAATATGTGCTTTATATATCTTATACCAACTAAATACTCTTTTAACATAATTTAATGAAGTCTGCTTTCATTCCTTATGCTTTTTGTGTTGTACAAAGTAGATTACTCTCAAAGCGTCATAAAGGATTTTAGTGTTCCTGTTCCTATTAATATTTTCATCTCGTTTCTTGCTATGTAAACCCACGATTCGTCAGTTGCGTCAATGTAAAATGTTATGATGATGTGACGTGTCTTTTATAATTTTAAATTTATTTATGCGTAGGTTGATCCTAAATTTAAATATGAAGACCTTTTTACGCAAATGGGATAAAAAGCATTGGGTAGAGTGCTGTTTTTTCATTAATGTGTAGGCAAAAAAGGTCCGGTACACCTGCTGTATGTTTCCTACGATAATGTTTAGAAATAATAAAAACCTCGAATATATTTACCTCGTTTTAATTTTTTCACTTTAGCTCTTTATACCTGTTAATAATGCCGCTACTGATTAGTGTCCCCACTCGAACGAGAATACCAATCATTAAATCACAAGTGTTGTTTATTTATAACGTTAAGTTAACGCGATACGATTTGTACGATTGAAAGTAAAATGAATGATCGTCTTTGGTCACGACATCTAATGCGTTTAGTTAGGGTTGGCACTAGTTATTTTTTGTTACTGTCGTGAGGAAGACTCATACTTATATGATGCAACGGTTTCTTCGCGCGTATTGATCCGGATTACTCGATTAGTTTTGGACCCAATCGAAGTCCTTAATCATAAACTGACTCTTAGCTTTGTGAGCAACCGTTGAGTCATATGTCTATGCTTTATGCAGCTATTTATTCTAATCCACACCTTTTATTACTGGATATGATATACTAACACATTGTCCAATTCTGGTGACGTAATCATTTTAAAAATACTGATAATATGGAAATGTCCGTACTACTTGGTTTATCTTTTCCAGAACAACAAATATTTCAACACCATTACTTCGTCATCTTGTACCCAATATGCAACTGACAAGTTGGTGTTTATCGAGTACAATACCAAAAGCATTTCTAACACAGACACCGCTGTTGCGACGTTAGCGACAGCTTGCGACACGGAAACGACTTGCGGTATTTAATATTAAATACACAAATACTGTTCAGTGACAACCCTATGCAGCTAACCAGCACGCTGCAGTGCACTTTCATTGTCGCTAACATGACCGATTAGACAAGTGCTAGCTAATAATCGTACTGGTGGAGAAATTTAGAATATTTAAACGCGTCAATGTGCGCACTAATAGTGTTGAAAGTGTTAGGTAACTATTGAAATTAATATATTAAATAATAAACAGATCGCATCGTGACTTTGTAATACAAAATTTGATTTCAATAATCTAATTAGTCCGACAAGTAGATTTCTGAAAAATATTCTTTACGCATTTTTTTTAGATTAATAAAAAAATACGCAGATAACTCAACTCAAAGATGGAAAAATGTATGGGAGATGGAAAGTGACGGTGAATGGAAGTGTCGTCAAACGAGATTTCATTTTCTTTACGCCATAAAATAATTAATTCTTACACGATAGTTTTGGAAAATTCTGTTTAGATTTATTTGGTCAAATAAATAATTTTAGTAGGTACATTCGTCCCACAGGACTCCGAGGCCAGGGCAAGTCTTGTACAAATAAAACCGTTTAACTTAACTATGTAATTGTCTATGTCTTATGTAAAGTTTAAGACTTATAAGAAAATGGGTATGTCCATTATTCGCATTTTCATTCGAAATAGGTTTTAAATGTTTCATATAAAAAGGTTTACAACACTTTTCATAACCCTGTTTTAGATACTTTTTGAACTTATTCATTTCCCGTGAGTCTATTTTACTAGAATTATTAAGAGAGTACTTTTCCTTGCGATTAATTATGTGAGGTATAATTTATTCAAAACTTAGCGGTCCGCTGATTAAGAGTCATTGTTCTAAATAATTCTCGTTTAACATAATTATTTTCGCTTCTTTAGCCCTCTTCTAATACATAATTAAATTTCCTTTTACGTAATTTTAGTTACCAGTTTATATTCTGTCGGCGTAAGAACCTTCTGGAATGAACGTAAAAATATTAAGATGATTATTTTTGCGTCAAAAATGTGTACCGTAAATAATTATCAGAACCACAGCTATGATCATATCTATAATTTTCCTCCTTGCCGACGTACACAAACAAATCTTATTCATATTTTGTGATTAATATGATTTATGAATAAAGAGAAGGCCTCTACGATACAATCTGCATTGAGCTATAAAACCGCCTATTGTAATGAGGTTGTTGACTCCCGTTATCACTGCGATTATCAGCTGATACGCTCTGACTTATGTTTAAGCGCCTTACGTATTCACTGACTAAGGAAGTTAATCTTTGCACGGTGTTTATGATTTTATTATCATTTATTAAGGCTAGATCTGCAAAACCGTGCAGCGTTCTACTAAAAAAACCTTTTTTTTAATTTATGCTGTTAGCTTAAGCACAGTCTTTGACTGCTTTACTGGACTTATTAGCGAGACTTTACAAGCATCCAGCAAGAACTAAACATTAAATACTCAATAAAAAATGAGTAATGAGTAAGTTTGGTGAACCTTTATCGTGATTGTGTTTTTATGGTTTGGTGTTTTTGCGAATTACTTTCATAAATAAGCTTAACTTAAAGTTATACCTAAATAATTACTCAACACACGCAAATACCAAGTGTAGGAGGTACCTTCATAATGCCAAAGTTTTCGTAGCAGTTAATTTCGATCGACCCGGGGTGGACAACCTCGTTTCCATTATAATTAACTTAATATCCACAAGACGTTGCGCTAATTTCTTGAGATTATTACCTCAAGCCGTCATAAAGAAATAGGCGGTAATAGGGCGGTATCCGCTATAGCCTTGGTAACAACGTTTGAGATCTGAACGGCTCCGATACTGCCAGCCCAGTCAGTTGAGCGAGATTTCCGGCGCAAACTAAACACAGTATAGGTACAATTTCCACTGATAATTCAGTTTATTTTTCGACACCGGCGAACTCAGATAGCAGTGAGGAGCAACGTTTTGTTTATTACGCCCCTTTTCAACGAGACAGCTAACATTTCGAGATAATTCTCTCGTTGAATAGTTCTGCAGACGTTGACCTAACTTGATCGTGTTGGGAGATGAATGTTATCTATTTTGTATTACTAGAAATTTCTTTAGGTACATGTTTGCTTCATTTTGTTTATGAAGACTGACTTTTAGTCTGTGTTATTCGTCGCAATGTTTGTTTCAGTACAAAGGTACTCGGGGAAGTGATGGATTCCTTTTACCAGTTTTACATACAGACAATGTGTGGGCGTAGCTTTTACGCCCTGTAACGTGCCTTTTAGGTGACTTGCATACCTTATAAGAGCTATAAGTAAATGTGGATGTTTTGTCATGTTAATACTTCGGTGACATCATTATTCAATACATTATTATCTCTCTCGCTTTTGTAGGTTAAGGTAATCAGAATACATAACTATAAGTCCCTGTCTGATAATTTATAATTCAGTAATAAATAAATAGCCTTCGTAGAATATGGCTCTGTTCAATTTCTCTTGGAATTCGTAGTATTTTATTAGAATGTGAACATTTTTGGGATAACACGAACAATCGTTTATCGGGACCATCAACGTTACGAATTTCTATTATGCCAACTTTTAGGGGAATGTTGATTGTAGATGTTGGTTGAACAATATTATTCGAGAAATATACCTTTCAAAATATTTACGAATACTATTTAGATAGGGTAAAGAATATAATGTTTAGCGATAGCAAAATACTGCAAATATTTACAAAATAGACCCTCATTACTGAAGAATAGAGTTGAAAGTATACTCTAACTGTAATAAGATTAAACCTAAAATCGTTTAGCTCAGTATTTTAGTATTCTTTTGTCCTCAAATCGTTACCGCCCCGCGCTCGGGACGCAGTCGAAAGTGTCTGATTATATGCATCAGCCTGCTATCTACATACAATTTGGTACAAAGGTGGAATATCCCCTGGAATTGCGCTTTCGTTCCGGAAAACTTAGAGTTATTTACGCCCCGCAATGTATTAGAATATGTATGGTACAATCGTATATATGCAGCCTGTGTACAGGGTGGAATTTTTATATGACAAAACCTCAATTCTGGCTATAGTAAATAATGTGCTACTCAAAGTAAGCATGTTTGTTTTAATAAAAGTGTAACTGTATTTACACAGTAATTCTACTATAGTATGGATGTTTAATATCCTTATTACATATTATAAAACAAAGTCCCTCGCCGCGTCTGTCTGTCTGTCTGTTCGCGATAAACTAGAAAAGTACTGAACGGATTTTTATGCGGTTTTCAACGATTGATAGAGCAATTCTTGAGGAAGGTTTTAGTGTATAATAAGTTTAGGTTTTGTGTAAACTGACGATATTACAGCGATATTAGTTAAACATGTCGGAAAAAATTAAGCCATTCGAGAGCTTTCATCGAGAACGCTGCCAAAACCTTTTGAGTTACAACAAAACAATGTATGGCGAGTTTGTACCTCTTTAATAGATCTACAAAAAAGTCCGCGGTGGTATATGTCTATCTTCCAAGGATAACCCACAATAACCATTTTTATGTGTTTTCTTAATACAGTAAAATTATTGGTTACTTACGAACCTCTTTTTAACAATACAGTATTAATCCTTATCCAAATAAATAAGTTAGATATATTATGCATGTAATATAGAACAAAATTGCCTTTTACACTACGCCAAAAATGTTAATAGGTAATGAGTTATCGTAATATTAAAATCTCCGCGCGAGAAATTAAAAATCGATGAAACGTAGCGAAGATATCGTTGGCATCTATATACTAATTGTACTATATATATACTAATTACTATGTATATACTATGTATGTACTATGTATATACTAATTGTTTGTTTGATTGTTTGTTTGAAAGCGCTAATCTCAGAAACTACGGGTTCAAATTGAAAAAATATTTTTGTGTTGAATATACCATTAATCGAGGGAGGTTTTAGGCTTTATGTATATCATCACGCTGCGACCAATAGGAGCGAAGAAAAAGTCATAACTTATATCTTCTAACCACGCAGACGAAGTCGCGGGCAACAGCTATCCTTATCCTTACATATTATAAAACAAAGTCCCTCGCCGCGTCTGTCTGTCTGTCTGTCTGTCTGTCTGTTCGCGATAAACTAGAAAAGTACTGAACGGATTTTTATGCGGTTTTCAACGATAGATAGAGCAATTCTTGAGGAAGGTTTTAGTGTATAATAAGTTTAGGTTTTGTGTAAACTGACGATATTACAGCGATATTAGTTAAACATGTCGGAAAAAATTAAGCCATTCGAGAGCTTTCATCGAGAACGCTGCCAAAACCTTTTGAGTTACAACAAAACAATGTATGGCAAGTGTGTACCTCTTTAATAGATCTACAAAAAAGTCCGCGGTGGTATATGTCTATCTTCCAAGGATAACCCACAATAACCATTTTTATGTGTTTTCTTAATACAGTAAAATTATTGGTTACTTACGAACCTCTTTTTAACAATACAGTATTAATCCGTATCCAAATAAATAAGTTAGATATATTATGCATGTAATATAGAACAAAATTGCCTTTTACACTACGCCAAAAATGTTAATAGGTAATGAGTTATCGTAATATTAAAATCTCCGCGCGAGAAATTAAAAATCGATGAAACGTAGCGAAGATATCGTTGGCATCTATATACTAATTGTACTATATATATACTAATTACTATGTATATACTATGTATGTACTATGTATATACTAATTGTTTGTTTGATTGTTTGTTTGAAAGCGCTAATCTCAGAAACTACTGGTTCAAATTGAAAAAATATTTTTGTGTTGAATATACCATTAATCGAGGGAGGTTTTAGGCTATATGTGTATCATCACGCTGCGACCAATAGGAGCGAAGAAAAAGTCGCGGGCAACAGCTAGTAAATTCTATAACGAGAGAACAAGAAAGATACACCTTTTTTTGTAACTTGTCTGTTGTATTAGGTTAAAGCTACATTGTATCGATAGGTTTAAGATAAGCAAATAAATATACATCCATGTCATTCATAACACTAAGAAAAACATGAAGCAAACATTATTTACTTAATAATACAAGATGGCATAACATAGTCATCTATTTTCTTCAGCTATAATTTTATCTGTAACATCCAGGTCGTATGGCAGACTCCCACCCCGTATACGTACGTTTGGCGTGCTTACAACGTACCCTTTCTCTCAATCGCTCCTTAACTTGTGCAGAATGTTAAGTAGGAGATATATTTTGTTTTCGTTTTGATAGTAAATCAAGCTTACGTAGAGTTATCTTGTTTTCCTTTTCGTAAACACTTTCAAGTTACTTTTTCATGTTATGGTCTTATAAAACTTGTAATTGAGATTTCTGTTTGTATTCGCCGTCTCAGAAGTTAGTTTTAAGATCCCTTGCGAAACCTTCATTGTACTAATTATTATAACAGTGAAATTAACTTATCTTTATGACTATTCAACATTTTGATTTGGGCATAATTTGACATTTGCTTCGGGCGGCTTCAATTCTAACAAAGATTGTTTGTTTGATACTCTTTGCGGCGTTATTCAGTATCTACAAGGATTTGTTACTAGGGCGAAGCCGCAGGCAATTTATAAGGAATCAGTACAAAACGAAGTCGGCTGGGCCAGACAGACGGACAGTCTGTCTCTATGTATGCTTAAATCTTCGAAACTACGAAACAGTTTTTGATACGGGTTTTTTTAAATAAATGGAGTGATTCTAAAGGAAGCTTTTAAATTATAATTCATGCAAACTTTATTAGAGAAAAAAAGTCAATTTAGAGGCTTCTTAAGTTATGTAACTACTTTTTTACACTTCATAAGTATTTTATTTTTAAAGACAATCTGCCTCATATTCCTTATGCAACATTTTCTCGTATCGACCAACACATAGACTGTTTGGTTTTTTACGATGAAATAACTAAGTTTCACAAGTTTGGTGTTATAATGTTTCAGTTTCGACGTGTGGCGCGAGTTCCCCGACCGCATAGTGGGGTTTCCGTCCAGGCTGCACGTGTGGGACAACACCACCAACTCGTGGCGGTACCACAGCGAGTGGACCAATCAGATATCTATGGTGAGTCTTTAAATCATACCTAAATTTTCTTTACCCGAAGAAATCTTCATGGACTTTCTCTGCCCTGGGGGACTCCCACTGGCTAAAATCACGGGGATTGCTTCACCCTTCCCTTGTACATGAGTCCTCAAAAAACGCGATGCAAACTACCGCGATCTCAGGCAGCAACACACGTCATACCTACCTTTCTTTTTTAACATGAAAGCACGCTGGACTCTGACCAGCTGAAACCACCGGAGTGTTTCACCTTTTTCTTGTAATTGAGTCTGCGGGAACGCGATGCAAACTACCGCGATCCCAGGCAGCTACGTACCTCTTTCTTACCCAGCACTGCGTTCCTTCGCTGAGGTACCTATAGAGCTTATCTTCGCCTTTTTCATCTATCTGCAAGGGGCTAACAAATAAGGTTTTATTCTTAGGTTACGTTTACAAAGTCTATTCCTAACCTAGTTACAAAGTTGCTAATTTTGTTTACTGTTTTATGTATGTGGACGTATGTATATTATTATATTTCTTACTAACTTTTTGTTCCTAGACTTTTCTCTAGTTACATTAGTTAGGATCGGTATCTGTCTTACCGAAGCTGAATACAGTAATTTATTTAATCAACAACATATTATTGCTCGGGTCTCCAACCAACTGAATGTCATGTTGATTCAAGTAGTCAAGCTAGCTCTTTACCAAAAATCATCGAAATCCGAAATGCCGTTTGGGTGTAAAAAACAAATATATACCCAACATAATTTTACATTCATAATATTAGTGTACTTCCAAACCGAAATGCAATTTAAAATTTCAAACTAATCTGTAATCGTATACCACGAACTGCAAACTAAATTAAAACGCAACAACTAGAGCAGCCAGACTATCAGTCCAATAATTACGTGCAATACAAGCATTTATCTGACCGCATGTTATTATAAACCAATAAAATATCGATAATGCTCGCAAAACGAAAATTAAACAGCAGCCAATAATATCATACACAATACACATTAGCCGGCAATTTATTAACTGATGTCAACGATACGAACACAGTTAATTACAAAAATAAAGTTATAATCAGTGATTAAGCTAATTGAAATATAAATTACTCCCGACACGAAAATAAATTGTGTTTAATTATGTCATTAGAGTTGCTAATATCTGATGCAGTTTTTTTGTTTGAAATTTTATAATTTTGAAGCTAAAAAATGGCTTTAGAAACGTCTTGATGTAAATATGAAATCCTTACGTATTTTGGCTACCATGATCTACTGTACTGTAGTCCCAAGTGATTTAAAACTTTGTTTTCCACAAAGTTTACTAGAAACTTATTTAATTACAATTACCTGAAACTGTTTATTAACACCCTTATTAATATTAGTACAGTATGGCTCCACGTCTTATTTTCACTCAACATCGAGTAAAAGTAGTTTACGATACGCTCATAAGAGTTATCGGCATTAATCTGTGTTAGTTATCAGTGCCCTGGATTCAAGCTGTAATAGGCAATGTGCATGACCGGTATGTTTCACGCCTATCCGACCCGCTTCATAATGTTTATCAAAATAATTTAAATGGGTTATAAAAATTAAATCTATATCAATTAAAACTGATTACTTAAAAGAATTTCCCATCAGTTTTCGGAGTACCTCAAGGCAGTATTATCGGTCCAATGCTATTCGTGCTACATATAAATAAATTAAAGAGACAAAAAAATATATATTATTAATACACATAAAAACACACATTTCTTCAACAAGAATCGTCGAACCGGAACTTAACATGTAAACGGTAAACACGCGAGGTATACATTAAACAATTGAGCACAGCATTGGTGTCAGTGCATCATCCGGTCACTACATCTCGTTGTTACGAAGGTCGCATAGCTGCTCACTGGGTCACATACATTTTAATACAAATGTTGGACAGTGGGACTCGTATTGCTTGTGTGATTTAAGTGTTGATAATGTCGATCTGGGTTACAGAATCAATACGCTTTAATAAATTTTGATTTGATGTCTTGATTGAGACAATTGAAGTGTTCGACAAATGGAATAGTTATACGATCAGTAGTGGTATATTTTGTTGTTTAAAAATATTTAAGCCTCTTGTAACGTGAAGCTTCGTAAGTAGCTAGACGATTTAATATTAGGGGATTTAATATCATTCAAACTTATATCAGAGTAAATGATTTTTCGCTGTATCTTGTTTACTTACGATGGTCCTTGTTCTCATATTAAGATTTACATATTACGCTATACAAGTTTAAGAGGAGCAATTCAATAAGCAATGTCTTCAACCACAATCACTTGACATAATCATATCGTTCAATAAAGATAACTAAGTTAACCTGAGTTGTGACACGGTTATTTCTAAGTTAGTGTTTCTACCACACTCGAGAATTATATGGTTCATACGAACTCTTTTGCATATGAAATGAAATACAAAATCACATAGAACGTTAGCTTTATAAAACGCAAATACCCTACATTTGTTAGTTAGGTAACCGACAATTAGTAATTACTGTAATTAGTATCATAGTCAAACAAAACAAACTCCAATTACGCTAACAAATAATGTAACGTACATAAATTAATAAGAGCTGGTCTTGATTGCGATTTATGTCGGCTGTACCGTACCTAAGTAATTCAATGAGACAATTGACGGCAGTTCATGCTGAGAGTTGGTAACTAACGTCTGCGTGAACTGTAGGAGTGGGATAGATGTAGGATAGTAGCTGCAATGCGGTGTCAGGGTAAAAGTGTTCTTGATAATATTGTTTTAACAACAAAAACACCCGAAAGACTTTAAAAAAGTAATGAGTCGAAGTTGATTTTTTATGAGGCCAGCTATTTCATGTTAAATGAAATAAGAGTTAATAAAGGCGGTTAGTTCAGTCCGAAGTTCTGAGGTAAATAAGAAAAAGAAACATAATACAGACGAATTGAGACCCTCCTCCTATTTGAAGTCGGATAGAAATATTATAAAGGGGTGCTTAAAAAGAATAGTATTGTTTAAAGATCGGGTGTTTTGGCTCAATTTGGAAAAGGCCTATGTCCTATATTCAAAACGCGATGATTAGAGATTGATAAATTCGTTAAAGAGTCATTGATCGTTTGTTAGATACGACTACGCAATATTGGCCATCCAGTTTCACATTTTTTTTAAACTGGTTTACGATGTCTTCGGTTTTATAGATTTCAAATAGCTTTCTAATAGTATGAACAACACGAAAAATTAGATAATAATTATGTCATCTGTCAAGCGTTGTAATTAGTTCGTTAAAAGATCGTGGACACCGATTAATTGATCAAGCATTCAGAAACAGCATAACAGTATAATATAGTAATTGAAGAGTAACGAAAAGGAAACTTTTCTGACATACAAACACGCAAACAAACAAATATGACAAGACAAATATAGAATGATTACGAGTTTCAGGGAAAAATGAAAGCTTCAGTCGGAAATGTTTATTACACTTGCTGAATTGGACATCGTCCAGAATTAATTAAGTCCTCATTTTTACTACGGTTTTCCTTGTATGCGTTGGCTTGAAGTGCAGTAAGTATTATAAATATGGAGAAATCTTTCAAAGCAACTTGCATTTTATGTTAGAGACTGATTATATATTATAGAGATTTTAAAATGAAATTGGAATTGAATTTGCATTAAATTGGATGTCGGTTATCAATGAAAGACATGATCCTGTTTTTATGCTAGGTAGGTATTAACCTTATGTTACAATACTTCCAAGAATTTGTGAACTAAGTGAAAAGGGTAAAAATGTCTTATAAATACTTCGCTGAATCTGTTTAGACTGGAAGCCCACAGCCGACATAGTTGGGAAAAGGCTAGGGCGATGATGATGACTTTAATAAGCACATGATGCTGAAAATTGAGTCTCTTATTCTCGTGACAGGCGAATTACCATTAATTCTCCTTAAATGTTCAAACCTCCTATTATTTGCTCGTTGCAGGGAGTCCAGAGGGTTAGTCCAGTCTTAAATGTTCTATATTACCATCACGGTAATATTGAATGTTTATATACTGTAAATGTCGTGAATGTTCAAAGTCGTAGAAATTATAAAAACAATTTGAGCATTGCGATTTTTTCTTCAGATAAAAACTAAAATGACTGGACTAGGTACATATCCAAAGAACTGAAATTCTCCAAAATGTTTCAACCCCTGTCTCTCCAACTTGCAGGTGCTAACTGGAGCCGCGTTCCACCACAAGATCTGGTCGTGGTACTACACGTACAAGATGCCCGCCGAGATCCGCCACTGGGTGGACGACAACTTCAACTGTGAAGACATCGCTATGAACTTCCTAGTCGCGAATGTTACTAGGAAGCCGCCTATTAAGGTAGTGTTTTGATTTTAAATGTAATTGACTATTGATATTTTGGAAATTTTGTGAGTAGATAAAAACATAATCGGGGAATTTGATTCTAGTTCTTAAGTAAAAATCAATATTTTGTGGCGCGGGGGGGGGGCTGATTTCCCGTCCTAGGTAAAAAAAAAAACTTCATATAACCGAATCGATTATATGATGCAAACATTCTGGGAATTTTCTAAAGGTGTATATTTTGTTGACAAGTTGAAATAAAATTTGTTAAAATTATTGTTTTATCAGAATCAATATAGGTTCGTCCCAGTAGCATTAATTTGTTTGATCTAGTTGTGTATCTATTTGTTTGATAATTACTATAATCAGTGATTCAGCATACCTATCGAAACTAAAATGAATATTTTTTGTTACTTATCCCCAATACTTATTTTTAATTTCTAATCAACCTTAACGCCTCCATTCCAGGTGACCCCCCGCAAGAAGTTCAAATGCCCAGAGTGCACGAACACGGAGATGTTATCAGCGGACGCGCGCCACATGTCGCAGCGCTCGGCCTGCATCGGCCGCTTCGCGCGCGTGTACGGGAACATGGCGCTGCGGCCCGTGGAGTTCCGCGCGGACCCGCTGCAGTACCGCGAGCCTGCGGCCGGACTGCCGCACGCCTACCCCGACATAGGGGCGCTGTGAACACACCAGGGACTTGGACACGGTATGTATAGTTGCCGGCACGGATCTTCAGCGCTCGCCGGAAGAGTGGGGATCGCTTTGCGCATCGTAAAATAAAACGCCAATCAATTCTGCGTACTCGTTTCAAGGAAGATTTTCAACCAATCACGAGTGACGGATGCAAGCCCATCACTGCACTTTAGTCCGCCCCGCGCCTCACTTCATACCGCAAAAGGGACACAAAAAATCACTTCTGCGCAGGTGAAGGTCAGCGCTCAAGATCCGTGCCAGTAACTATAGTTGCCTACGTCATTATGGTAGCTATCTGGAGTCTAGTCTAAGAGAATAGTTAGAAGCCCGTTTTCTATGAAGTGGAATTAAGAGGACGATAGCTAAGGCCATTAATGGGTTTGGACTAGTCAAATCTAATTCGAAAATCGATCGAAAAAAAGATTTTTTGGGTAGCCTAAGGCAGCAAAATTTTTGTGGTATGGAAAATTCATAGAAATAATGCCTCGGATGCTTTAGAACAAATAATAGCAGTGTTGGTTTTTTAAACTGAAAATCGATGAACAAATTTTACCGGTTTCTGAAATGGCAACCTCTAAATTCGGATGACAGCTAATCACTGAGCACATGTTGATTAGAGGGCAGTCTTTTAAACCACTAAACACTCGGCCAATAAAATTGAGGAGCCTTTCAGAAACTGAGAACAAAAAGCAATAACGAACAATCCAAAAATATTAATTGAAAATAATTTTGTATCTCAACTAAAAGTAAAAAAGTCTGTCACTTTAATTTGAATATGATGAATGTTGTAAAAGTAAATGCCGTCGTATCAATAATGTAAGTATAGAATTAGTCAGTGTAATGAGTGTAACGTTTAAAAAATTACCGTGGAAGACTTTTTTGCTGAACATCCCGTTGACTCAATACAAGTTAATACTTAAGCGGATAAAATAGAATAGAATTAAAGGAAAGTAGGTGGTACGGACAATAACAAATTGATCGAAGGCTGTAAGAGAAATAAATATGGGATCTCGTCCCAACACCAGGGTATGTAGTCTTAAACTGCCATTATTTTATTAATTTCCCTGACTCACCTCCCCATTTTGTATGTTTGCGGTGGAATGTTCTGTTACCCTTCATTTTTTGTTGTTGTTTTATTATTGTTGCAATTTATTACAATCATTCAAAGTCACAATTAACATTTTAGATTATTGATTTTCTTATTTAATACTCAAAATACCAAAGCTCGTTTATATGTTATCTATTTGATATTAAACTCTTTATTTTGTTTAAAAGATTGTTTTTAACTTAATCAATATTTTTTCAGTCTAAGGGCCTGTTTCATACAAATAATGTAATTTTTTTCAATGTATCTGCCAGATAACGGCTAATAAATGATTGTGAAACAAGCGCTAGGTGTAACAGAAACATTCTACCGTAAACGTACAGTCAGCAAGAAAAGTATTTACTTATATGTAAATATATTTCATGATCCCTTACCCCCTTGTTTTAAGGACTTGTGTTGTGAGCTTACTAATCGCCTTCGAATTATTACGTTTTACAATTAGTATACGCGGATATCGTTTGTTTTATTATTATTATTATACGCTAGAAATGAATATCATAATCTTTTATGGTTCCCTAACAAAATAATGCTGGTTTATCAAGCGTTGATCAAATTTTGTATTTGACTCTGGATTGAGTATTAAAATCAATCCTTAAAATAATCAATTAAGTTCAAATCATTTATTCTCAAAAAAGACATTGTCACTTACATGAGAATACAATTTAAAGTTTATCATTATTATAGTTATAAATACCCATCACCAGATAATAACAAATTCCTTGAATCAACCACTGCAGTCACTATGGTCTTATTAGTTGATTTAGTGAAAAATAAATTTGATCAGCGCTCCGGATACCAGGAATTAGAAAGCAAATCTCAAGCCAGACCCCTATATCTTGTGAGAAAACCTTGTTTCGATATTCCTGGCGTTAATTTACATCAAAAAACTTTTACATCTCTCAAGGGTTGACTTAATTGCAAATGATTGTGTATTTTTATTTGCCCATGTCCGTAAAACTGTAATTAGAGGCTTTTTATTAGAATTTAGAAGTAAGCTAGAATATTTTTTTTTTTATTAAAATTCTGAGTGTCGTAATCATTTTATTGAAGCAACCTTTGAGGGATTTAGCTTGACCTGGTTTCATATTTGTCATTGATAACTCAAACATATCCAATTTCAGTACACTAGCGGTGTTAAGTTATTGTATATCAAACGATTTTATGTCTTGTGCTAATGTTTATAAATACGATTTTACTTAGTCGAAAATGATTATAACAACACCAAGTCGAAGAAAATAAATACTACGTCAGTGTTAAATGGAAAATTAATATTGAATCAAAAATGTTACCTTTTGCAAAACTATTGATACTTTCAATGTAAAATTCATTTTATAAAATTGTTTTCATAAGTCTGTCGCATCCATAAACAAAAGTTCTAAAGATAACCTCGTTACTTGCCATTCCTTTTATTACAATAGAAAATAATTTTGTCTATGACAATAAGTTTGTAAGTAGCTAGTAAATGATCCCCAATTGGTTTCATGTCAATTCTTACTATTATCAAAAATGTGTTATTTCGAATATTTGTCAAAATACAACAAAAAGAAACGAAAAAATGGTGTACAGTAAGTAACATAGATTATAAATATAGGAAAACTATAACGTCGTGTTTAGGTTGTAATATAAATCAAAATAGATGTAATTAATTGCAAATTTTGTGTATTTTGACAGGAATTTGGGATAATAATATTAAGGTCTTTCGTATTCAGGCCGACGACAGTTTACAATACCTGAGAGCTTTGATCTCCAAGCAAATACCGTCGTACTAAGTCATAGAGGTTTGTGAGCATGGAGGCTGAAGTAGTCAGATATTAAAGAGTATTATCGTTTTGCGTACGAAGGACCTTTGCGTGAAATGTAAAGCCATCTGTCCTTAGATGAGTAAAGAAATGATATTCTAAAAGTTAGTGAAGGTATTAGTTATAGAGAAATAGTCCATCTTAACATATCGGTGCTTGCGCGAAGAAGTAATCTAATTCCTAATAATTTTAAATTGTGTAGATATACGTAAGGAATGCACGATGTACAGTAGCGTTGTGTAGGCTCGTGTATTATTTATTCCAAATTACATGTATTTTGTTATACGTTTTTTTAATAACGCTCCTTTGGAAGCAAATATGATTTAATATCAGAAATATCTGATTGGCTATTAGGACTCGTTAGATCGGTGGATTTGAGTAGATATCGAAATTAAGAAATTAAATAATGCCTTGCTCTTTAGGCATCGTATCGTAAGTAAAATCTAGAATTTTTAATGAAATTTATTTATTTGTGCTAGTTTTAAAATTATGTATTATTATCACTTTATAAAGTTTTAATGTTTTTTTTGATATATACAGAGCATGCACCGCTTTATATTTCAACGTTTTTTTTATTAAAGTTTTCAGACAAAAATAGGGGTACATTATATGTATATGACGATAATAATATTGTCAATTTTATACAGAATTTGTCATATTGAATGTATAATTTATTTGTGAACCAATGAATTTTATAATTCTACACTTTTTACTTTTATAAGAAAACAAAGTTTTCGTATGACACCAATTGTAAGTACATCATGGAAATATATTTCGTATATTTTCATTTTTTTTTATAATTTTTCGAACATTAATTTTGAGGATTTTTATTTAATTTTAATTAGAGATGCGCCGAATAGTGGTTTCACCGAATAACCGAATGCCGAATACTATTCGGTTTAAAGTTTACCGAACCGAATATTCGGCCGAACTATTCGGTTCAAAATTTTTATTGCCTCTCCGCGTAAACAGGTTTCAACATGTCCTTACTTGCCGCCCGCAAGATTAAACATTTAAGAAAATGTATTTTTTTAAGTTTTAACTGTTTAGTTTCAGAAATAAATATTACTAGCTTTTCGCCCGCGGCTTCGCCCGCGTCGAGGTCGGTTATATCGCGTTTCCAAGAGAACTCTTCAAAAGTCCGGGATAAAAACTATCCTATGTTCTTTCTCAAGGTCAACTCTACCTCTGTACCAAATTTCATTAAAATCAGTTCAGTGGTTTAGACGTGAAAGCGTAACAGACAGACAGACAGAGTTACTTTCGTGTTTATAATATTAGTAGGGATTATTATCTTGTTCTATGGTTGAAATATTTTGTTTGGAGGTCTTAAAGTATAATTTATGATTCAAGACTGATTAAAGCGTTTTTAAAATTAAAATAAATATTGACTAGAAAGTTGTAAGTAAAATGTTGTTGTTTATGAAATAAATACATTGATTTTTGGTTAAAATTTATTTGCTTGAGTTAAAGTTTATTTGCTTATACTTTATTATCTTAATTCAACAATTTTTTCATAGTATTTCGTAGACTTTATAACAGAACAAGCTATATCTTTGAGTTCTACATCGGATAATGTGGCGGAGAAAAAAGAACCGAATATATTCGGCACCAAACCGAATAATTCGGCCGAATACGAATAGTGAAAAAATTGCCGAATATGACGAATACCGAATACCGAATAGTTATTCGGCGCATCTCTAATTTTAATAGAATATAAAATTTTGACGATAGTTTAGTTTCAATGTATTTTTAGTTTTTATAGTTTGAATTGTAAACATTTCATATCGAATGTTTAAAAATAAATAATTTCGAACAGACTGATGAATGCTGCTAGCGTGGTGTGGTCAGCGGAGTTCAAGTGCTCAGAGTAAACGATTATAACAATTAAAAATGAACTCTAAAACAAAAGCGGTACAGTTGAAAATTGTACAGCACTGTCACACACGTTGTCTATTAACCTCGTCATCATGGAAAGACACCGTATCAAGATAAACCCTAAAATAATTTTCCTCTTTATAGTGAATGCAATAGAGTTCACATTTAAATACAAACACAAATATCATTACTTTGAGCATCTTGTACCACTGAGCCCTATTATAATATAAATACATTTTAGGTGTTTCTTTTGAATGTTAGCCAAAGACCTAAACGACTAGTCGCAGAGATGTATTTATAATTCGCATTTAATTAATTAAGTGGAAGCTCTATGTCGCGTTGTGTGTTACCAAAACTGTCAGATGTCAGACTGATGTTAGATGTCATAGACGTTATGCTAGGTGTAAGGTAGTGTGTGGACGTGGTTAAGAGGGACGTTGAACAAAAAGTACCTATACGAAAGATGGATAGGGAAGTTGACTAAAAAATAAAGCCCTTTAACGTTGTGACATCAAAAAGTACTTGTACAATAGATTATTAGAGAATGTGAATAAAAGAGATCAAATATATCTGGTTGATTTCTAAAAAACATTTTTAAGATATTTTAATTTTATTTTATCAACTAAAGTATTCCAACATAAAACGCAACAAAGATGACCTCCGTAGGTTTCATCATCGTATCAGTTGGGATTAATTACGTCACAAAAACTGCTGTTGAGTGACGTCGCACGCGATTTAAACATACTGTAACATCTCAATTTTTCGTTTATATCATAAAATGTGTGACCGATATTTTTAACCTATCTGGCGGACTAATTCGCTTTTGTTAAGTCACATACTCAATTCTTTTGCTCATGCAAATGCAAAAGATGTTACTTGTCCAGTTAGTGATTTTTTATTCAACTATAAAAACCATATTCCAGTAATAAATATTAAAATCTATGAACTATAATAATTGATTTATAAGCTTTTGTTGAACGTCACTTTGAACTTCCGTCTCATGCAAAATAGAATGTTTAGATTGGCCTACATGAGTGTGACAAATTAAAATGAGACAATATAGTTTTAAATAATGTCATGAGAGCTTAATTTATTTGTACTAACTTTATACATAAATGTTTATAAGTTTGTCCAACCAATGATCAAAGGACCTAACACCGCTCCCTGAAGCATTCATGCATTTGTGAAAGAGAGACAACATTCTACTCCCAGTAGTGCACTGTACTTTAGTGAGTGGTCTTGTGTACTTTGATATGGTTCTATCTAAGGAGGCGGGTGATTCTCAGGAAAAAAGTAACACAAATTAAGCATGTCATTATCCTCACCATACTTCTAAAAAAATTGTTTAATTAGATGTTATTATGTGTCTAAGCTCGTACAGTACGACGGTTATTAATAGATTAAGTAATAATAAATACAATAACACACTAGATACTTCATCCATTTAGTAAGGATAATGACGTCTCAAACTTACGTATTCTTGTCTTGAGAATCACCCACGCCTACGTTTCTGGCCCGATGAACAAAATATAGAACTAAAACCGTTTTGCTTCAGCTTGGGATACAACTAGTTACAAATAAATTATCCACCTCATTACTCAGTTGTTATTACTTCATTTTAAGTTAATTTTAATTCGCAATAATAAATTATACTTTATTGTACATGTGTCGCATGTTCCAAGTACAGTCGTGTATAGGAATATTGTAATTTTATACTTACGTGTATTTTTTTTGTAAGGAATCAAATACTGTTTTTATTATCATTTTTAACAATTATTTATTATTTTTACTTTAATTTGTTGTGTTTCGGACAGTATTTTATTTTTACGGGACTTTATTATTGAAACTGAAGCAGCTGTTAACTTTATGAACGGTTTATTGTTTAAGCAAAGATTGTTTTTGTAATCCGTTTCTGACCTAATACTTATATGGTTTTGCCACCAAAATACAATTTTGTAGATACTAGATATTTTTTCTAATAATCTGACTAGAAATATGTGCTTTCTTTCTCTTCATTCAGATAACGAGATATGCTGGATGTTTCCTCGTTTTGACATAAACCACATTTAAAGACTGCCAGTAACAGCTAAAAGTGTCACTTAATAATATTGTCTTCTAAAACTTTTAAGCTTGACAATGTAAAAACATCTTTGTACTAAAGCCATTTAAGTTCATTTTTTAACAAAAACGTATCTCACAAATATTCGTCCCATTTTTTTGTAACTTTAATCCAGATTTTTGAGTGAATGAATGGATTCGAGATAAAAATTGTTTCTCAATCTTTAGAATATTGGCGCTTGTATAAATATGTATGCATGTGTATCAATTTGTTTTAATTGTCTGAAAAGAATATTTCTAAAGGTTATTGAGGTACTTTAAACAAGGTGCCTAGATTTAGTTGAATATTTAATCATTTTCGATCACTTTGATAATCATACGGTTTTTTTTCTGCTGTCAGAACTTTCCGAAAATGCGTTACCCTCCTTCAGAAAAAGTCCGGTAAGAATGTGTTTTAACTGTAGCTGTTTTAATGTAATTCCAACAATAAATACTTCAATAACCTAAAGAAATATCGAACAAAATATTTGTTGACATTTTTGTAACTGTGTAGATAAATAAATGTTTTAGTATAAATTAAGTACTTAATAGAATAATTTGTTGCGATCATGTACAGTGTGTAAATAGTACATATATACTGTGAATAAAAGGAGACATATCAATTTGTAAAATATGTTTTATTTTACCATAAAACTCTAGTTTTCCTTGCGTCGGCTCTTAAAGGGAGAATGGATTCTTTGCCTTATCTGTTCGGTGTAGCTTTACGTCCTCAACAGTGATTCTAATTAGTTATAAAAGTTATAATTACGTTGCTTATGTTAGTGGATTCCAGTTAGTTTGATAGCAAACATGAGCAGTTTTCGACAAAGCTGTTTGGAAACCAGGAGAAAAAAAATGTTGGAATCCAGGTAAAGTCGTAGGTACTTATAAACATAAATAATGTCAGTATTTCATTTTAACTATTTAAAATATAGTAGGTATATAAATGAATTAATTTATCACGAAATTAAACATCACAGCGATTCAGAAAGAAATTATTAAAAAGAAAACTACTTTATTTACTGTTTACGATAGCATGCAATGTATTCAAAATTCTGAGTACTCTTACGTTACTTTAATGCGCTAATATCCAACTCCCTAATATCCCCAACCAGCCATAAACGAAAAAAAAACAAACACACTTAGCAAACTCCTTTCAAAAACCATTAAATAGCTAATAAAATAAAAACTCAAGCAAAAAAAACAAACAACAGCTACCAACCAGCCAATATTTCTTCCACCACAATAATTTAAATTAGGCTCCAATTTTTCTTAAAAACAAAATAAAGTTAAAAAGACAGAGTAGCGAGTGCGGACAGAAGAATGGAATTCGATGTACAAGAGCGCGCGTCGCGATGCGGGCGATGCCGGGGTATAGCTACGGCGCGGTAATTTTATGTGTAGCTGTAAGCCATTGTTGTGGCTTTTAATCAGACTAGTTTGTATTGGTCAAGATAAGGTGTGAAGTAACTTCTGAACTACGGTAAGTAAATTACTATTTGTTACATAGTGTAGGATTCTTGAGGATACGTTCAGTTGAATGCTGTTGTATTTTAAAGGTAGTTTTCACGTCAGCTATTACAGTATAACGGAAATGGTTTTATATTTTAGGTATCTTTTTTTGCAAATGTAAGGTTTTCACTAACTATTCCCATGAATTATTTCAATTTCTACTATCGCCGTGATGAGATATCATTTTAGTAGTTAATCCCTTGATATTTGGTGCTGATCAGGAAAATATTCACTTATAATATTAAACAAAAGAAGACACTTGTAAGACTCATTCTTTACTAAATCAGATCGGTAGACTACCTACACAATTATTAAATTAAAAATATTGCACACATTGTTTCATCTAAAATCTAGATAGAATTTAATTAGCGTATTATTCCATAATCAATTAAGCGCGAACGAACGAAGCATAGCGAAACAAAGTGAACGCAATAAATCGAACAAATCCAGTGGCGAGTGTGTCGGGCCGCGAGCCGCGACTCGAGTGCGAAACAAACGTATTCTATTAGCCGGAACCGATGCGATCTCGCGAACAAAGCTCCCGGTCCTCCATATATCCGCGCTAGTTTACTTACGACTCCGCTAAACGCATTGTCAGCCACGTCGATATATTTAAAGTGTTGCCCGCAAATCGATGCACGCCTTTGTACCAACCGACAAGTCGCGCATTGTACGCACCAACCCGAAGGTGTTAATGTCAGACCCCCACAAATATGTAGCAAGTGAAAAACAAAGCAAAACGCTAACACGCCACCCGAGCCGACCCGGGATTTATTTCGCGCGTTACACCAACGAAACAATTTTAATTAGTATAGCTCCGGGTTTAATGAATAGAGACATAAAGTGCGTTGCTGGATTCCGAGAGTTTCGATACCCCATTGGGGCGTTCCTCAATAATTGGCTACTAGATGACGATATTCGTGCGATGTTCGGCATTCGTTTTGTTAGACATTGTTTCGATAAAGGGCCAACTTGTGGAAAGTTATGGGGACCACGTACGGGGAAGCGACGCGCCCGCGGCCGCGGCGGCCGCTTGTGACCGCGAACCAGTAATAAGGTCCGTTCCGTATGGCATACACCACCAGCGAACGTAATGAGGCTCTTAATTTTACAGCCCTAATCAGCTGTAATCATGATGAAAACTAATTATTAGGGATATAATTCGTGAAGAAGATATCGTAAGTAGTGTGAACAATTGCCTTTAAATTATTCTAAGAGCGCTTTGAAACGCTTCCGCCTTGGACCGTTAGCGGTGCGGTGTAGAAGGAAGTGGTGCGCTATTTAGCGAACGTGGTGACATCGTCATGGTGACCGGGGGGTCTTAGTTCAATCCTAAAGGAGTCACCAACATTGGAACTTAGAGTGTATAGAGCACGAGTCGTTTCAAGACTCAATTGATTGGTTATATTCGATTTAAATCTCTTTTTCGTAGGGTATTAAACTTGGCATATTAAAATGTATAATCAAAAACAGTGACGTAACAAAATTACTTCCCTAGTACTGTCTGTCTAAACAGAGGTACCGAAGTAGATGAATGCCCTAAACCAAATTTTAATAGACACGGAACAACAATTCCATTCCTACATAAATTTAATAAATACTTGATGTCCATCGTCTCATATAATGCCAACTGTCAGCTTAAATAACTATTTGCTATTGGCAACACTCACTAGACAATACCCGGCTATTATGACTTTTAGTGACCAATATATATGTTACCGTTTATTTATAAGCTATTACATATAATATATTAGAAATAACATTCAGTACTTAACTCCGCTAAACTATATTAATAATTGTCCTAGTGTTTAAACTAATAGCATTAGCTTTTACGAAAATATGTGAAATATGAATGAGGTCATAATTAATCCTAGCCTTTCCACGCCTCTGTTTTGTTCGGCTCCCAGCCTAGCTAGATGCCTTTACTTCTGACCGCAATGATTCAACCCAGACATCTGGGCAACACCGTACCAAACACACACCCCTTAGTTGACCCCGTAGTAGACTGTTTGTCAGACTTTCTAGCTTCTGATCACCCGTATGGTGTGGTCAAAGATCTGTAAATAACATGACCCACAATTTAACGTGCCTTCCGAAACACGTAGATACTTGTAACGATATATGGTCACCCATCCACAGACTGACCGTATCAAGGGTACCTGTAGTTCGTAATCGGTATGGATGAGTTTTAATTTTAAGAAACTCATTCATGTCAGGATGGCCGAGCGGTCTAAGGCGCTGCGTTCAGGTCGCAGTCCACTTCTGTGGGCGTGGGTTCGAATCCCACTTCTGACAAATATGTTTTTTTAAACCTATAGGGTAAAATCACTGACAGCTATATATTTGGAACATTTTTTTGTGTTGTAGAACTATTATAATTTGGTCACAGATCACTGATTTTACACTATTCCAGCTTCTTTCACAAGATTCATGGGAAAGTTACACCATTATCTTTGGTATAGAAACAAATAAATGTAAGTCTACATTTAAATCTTGAAAAAAATACTCAAATATTTGTCAAACTTTGAAAATCGAATTAATTAATAATTTCAAACAAATAATTAAATAATTCTGAATTCTAAAATCAAAATGTAGTCAGGTTTTAATTATTTCGATCTTTACAAAATGTTCACACCTTTTTTTTAAAGGTATAAAAAGACATTTGTCAGAAGTGGGATTCGAACCCACGCCCACAGAAGTGGACTGCGACCTGAACGCAGCGCCTTAGACCGCTCGGCCATCCTGACATGATGAAATTATCTCAATGTAACTATTGTTTCTGATAACAGATACAAGTCTTGACTACCCACGCTGAAATATTAAAAGGAATAATATTTTTGATTTGATCAAACACAAATTGAAAATGAGTAAACGGGATCATAAAATCGGGATCAAAATATCCTATGGTTTAATCCTGATTATAAACTATCTGTGTGCCAAGTTTCGTCTAAATCCGTTCAGTGTTTTTTGCGTGAAAGCGAAACAAACATCCATACATACAAACTTTCGCGTTGAAAGTATTAGCAGGATAGATCTATAAAAAAAAAATCGGAGCTCTCATAACAGATGATCATCCTCGTAAGCCCTCTCCAATGCTTAGTTTTTCTTGTTGAAGATTCTTTTAATTCTATGTTTACAAAATTTATTGTACAAGTATGTACATTAGGCATTGGCGTAAACGCCCACCAGATTACGGAGTCTAAACAGGTAAACCAAAAACAGAGCTTTTCCTTTTAAAAACAAACTTATAAGGCATGTGCAGTTAGCTCGAACTGTGATAAGTAATTATTATGTGAGCTTGTTTATACTAATGTAAACAAGTAGGCACGTCATTCATTGAGTAAAACAACAAACAGCTTATCCAAACAATAAAATATTTAGTTTTAATTAATAATTCATTTCGATTCGATATTTTTCGAGGAAGTTTAAGTACTCCTGACGTGTTTTAAAACTACAAACACACAACATTCATGATAACACTCATGTAATAATAAGTCACGCCTATTTTTTGTATTTTAGAGACCGTTTTTAACCTCCACGCAAAAGAGGGGTGTAAAGTTTTAATTGTCTTTCTGTGTGTCTGTGGCATCAAAGCTCCTGAACGGATGGAGCGATTTCATTTTAGTTTTTTTGTATATAGATTAATATAATATTTGACAAAAGGAAAACGTTTAGTCCGTATCGTATTTTTTTTTCTCGTTAACGAAAACAAGTAAAATCTCGTGTGACGTCACTTACCAATACACCTTTTACAGCAAATGATGTTACTAGCCCCAAGACCATGCATTTAATCGTGCTTTTAACTTCCTTACTTTGAAATGAAACTACTTTTACGGATTTTATCGCGGTTTAATTTTAGATTTTAGTTCCCGACGTTTCGAAACCTTTGCAGGTATCATGGTCACGGGCAGACACCTTCTTTGTATCTTTGTACCATCTTCCTTACTTTGTAAAGATGTGATAAATAAAAAAAATCGGCCACCGCAACACATCAAGAAATCATAAATAAAAATTGCTAATTTATTTTTCCTTATTCTGTTTATACGAAACCCTGAGTTTCGCGAGTCTGGCACGCACTTATTCCTCGGATTTAGTTAGTACGTCCACGTGCTAGAACCCTAAAATCAAATCAAGTCCAAAACAAATCCTTGTCAATGCCAACATCAGTACATAAGTACACAGTATATATAAATCAAATTTCGACGTGTTACTCGTAACACAATACTTTACTGACAACCCTGCTATATATGGCGGCATATAAGTAGTATATAATGTAATATAACAATAGGTATTAGCATATATTGACGTACAGATTAATATTAGATATATGCGCCATGTTGGACTATGAATCAGGCGGGGTCACTGACTTGACGGAGTTGACGGTATGAGAGCCACCCTCGATGCAGTAGATATGAGTTCGGGCTTACTAGGATAAGTCCTGGGTGTACTTGCTTAGATCTCAAATGCGTAAAGTGGAGAAAAGAAAAATATTGTTTTAGAACTGGACGAATTGTTTTTTTTTTTTATAGCCTGTTATAGATCCCACAGCTGGGCAAAGGTCTCCTCCTTTCTTCCAAACCTCTCTATCCTTTGTAATTTCCAGACACGTGCACCCCGCGCTTGACTAAATAATCGCGGTCAGATCACCACCTTCATCGCGGACGACCTCGTCGAAGATGTCCTTTCTCCGGCTTTTTAATTAAAGATGAATTTATTAGCACCTAGAAGATTGACAGATTTTTTAGATTATTTTTTAGAATGTAGATATGAAATGTATCTTATCTAGTTATTTGATTTATATCTGTGTAGAGATGATAAAATAATAAGATAGGATATTGAATAGCTCAAGAAAAATAAAAACTTAGGTTTAACTTACCAGCCAAAAATAGCACCTAAAAAATCACTAAAATTAAATCCACATTTAAGTGTAAAATTATAATCAATGTTTTATCTTCTCGCTAAAATTAAAATATTGTTTCAATTTTGTTATTGATTTAGTTTTAACAAACATAGTTGTGTCTTAAAATTGACTCCAAAACTCAAATCTAAGATAAAAAATAAAACTAACGATTTTAACAATCCTTTTTTAATTTATTTAGAACATCATCATAGCAAAGTTATTTCGTTTGATTAATTGGCTCATAATTTATGGCAATCAAAGTGGTTTATTTAGGCTAAAATAGCGCAATAACTTCCTCGCCAAGGTTTGGTATTTTAATACAATTATAATTTAAAGTACAGTCGCGACTTCTGACTACTATTGTAATTTTAGACTAATTTCACCCCAAAAGTAAAGTTGCATAGCCCTACATTATTTGTTCATATTAGTTTGTCTACATTTTCAGGATGTTATGTTAAATATGACATCTCAGAATGGCCGAGCGGTCTAAGGCGCTGCGTTCAAAATTCGTACACTTTTGTGGGCGTGGGTTAGAATCCCACTCCTGATAAAGTACCGAAAAAACTGAGTTACGATTTTTTGTTGAATATAACATTCCGCCTATTCTTTTTTTAACTTTCTTACTTAGCCTACATTATTTAGCAATATTATATACATTATTTATTTATTATGTTTATTCCTTGATTTGTCGTAATAAGTTAAACGTTAATAAGGTATGTTAATTTGCCATAAATTTTGTAGTTTTCCTAATAAGTTGAGAACAATTGTTTGTCCCAATGTATTTTAACAGTTTACTTTGTTATGCTTTGCTTTGCATTGCTTTTTTAACAGTTTTTGTTTGTGTGTGTCAAACATGAAGTCCGCCTTTTTCGTTGGTAATGGAGCTCCTACAATATGTGGCATATTGAATGGCATTGCGTCAACAAGTCCATCCCGGGAGCCTCCAGTTTTGGCGAGGAATGCGCCGGTCCCGTCCTGCCGATCGTTTGTTTAGAAAGTTGATACTGCGATTGACCAATATATGATGGGAACAGCTGATCGGAGCCGTCTACCTCAACCTAGAGAGTGACCTTTTGACCGACGTTATAGGGATGGTTAGGCAACAAAAATTTATTTTGTCTCCTAACTAAGAAAAGTATAGGACTCATTTGTTCGTGGTTTTATATGTTAGTCTAAGCAATGAATAAATAATTAAGTATAAATTGATTTTAAGTTCTGTATAAAGGGCAGATGGTATAATGGCATGTAAGAAATTTAAGAAAATTGTGAAGTTATTTTTTAAATAGACCTAAAAATGAAGTTGGATTAAGATAATTTTTACCAGATTTAATTAACAAGAAATGCTAATTAATACCTTATTTGTTCAGATTATCTTATTTACAGTCCTTATGAGTACTGTAAACAATAACTTATTTATATCTCATGTTCTAGCAAGGCAAAAGATGCGTCGGTCGTCCGGAAGCAAGTCGGGTCGTTGATATAGTAAAGGTCGCGGGTCGAGCTTGAATGAGGCTAGCACGAGGCCTATGCCCAGCAGTGGGAGGACATGGGCTGTGAGCTTAAGAAAAAAAGCTTTTCTGTACAGTTGGTAGGCGCAGCAGGGAACGGAAAGAGCAGTCGTTGTTAACTTTACATTACAACAACATTATTTTGCTTTTGTTTTTATATTATTACTTTTCGTTGAACATCACGAATATTTGAATAAGAATTGCATTTTTAACAAACATGTCTTCGGGATATGAACAAGGTTCGCCGTGTATTTGTGGAATTATTTTAGAGGTTACATATATTCCGATAATGTACCTAACTTGAAAAAACGATGTTTAAAAGACGACTTATTTAATTAACCTGTCATCTCAATTTTTACTGTGTTCACGTATATTAATGTAACTGTATATTTGTTTTTCTTTACTGTTTAGTCATGCCATATCAGTGCTACTTAAAAATAATTAAAAAAGTGCATATAACTTTAGAAAACTCACATTAGTAGATACTTTGCCTGCGTTGGCTGCAACTGCAAAGCCACCATGAAACGTAAAATCCATTTGTCACCTAAATTAATATTCAAAAATATCATTTAAATGCCGTCGTAAAAATTGAATTATAAAATAAATTAATACCACTTATACAATTCTGTTAATTAATATAGCTAATACATATTATTAATGAAGAATAAAGCTATTAGATTAAGTGTGACGCTTTTGAGATTAAAATACATTAATTAATTGCTGATTTGTTTCCTTAGTGACTGCATAAAGATATTTAAAGTCCTACTTACCTGATAGGACCGGATCGAGGAAGGAAAACCTATTTCACGTCTCCCGTGTGTTATCAACGAAGTTGCGCTTTAGTGTTGCTACTGTATATCATGGGAAATGTTCGGTTTTTTTTGTCCCGGTAATTAATTTAAGTCGCTGATCGTTCTCGTGATGTCTTGGTTACTCAGGTAATTGATATGTTTACACCTTACCAAGTCCGTAGCAAATCACTTCACCTTAGTATGATGTAACGCGCTGTCACTGTCGTGTGTTCTAAGCAATTTATCTTATCTATATAATTTTTTTTTTTTTGTTGGGTAAAACAAACAGTTACAAACTATGAAATATATAAAGTAAACATGCAAATACACAATATAAGTATGTACCTCACTACGTTATCCACAGTTTATATGAGAAGTATACAATTAATTTATATTTATTTATTTATTTTATTTGACATCAGTTAGTACAATGCCACTAGCACTGTAAAACTGATGATAGAATAAAATATCCACTTAAGAGTTTCACAAACTCATTTCTTTTTGTAACAATTTTCTTTTAATCATATCTGGCAACACCACAACTCTACCTACTTCTTAATTTATAAATGGCGAGCCTTTACCTACGTCATATTACAATCAGCAATGCCAGATAGTACTGGCTACGTACGTACTCGAAACTTATTGAACAATTTTCCTTCAGTTACTCATTAATATTAATAATAATTTATCATATTAATTAATACACTTGTGAATAAGGACCTAGGTAGTTAATTAACATAAATTAAAATATCCGAATTAGTGGGTAACTATGCGGTTTTGTGATAGTCTTTTCCTGTAGTTATCGGGGTAGCGACTAGAATGGTTCCATCACACTTAACACATTAGATACATCAACTGTGTAGAGTACTGGGGCGGAGAAATTTTGACCACTACTATTGCATAATATATAATGTCCTTTATTTTTCTGCCATGCGACCTTTTTGGTAGCTTAAGTGTACCTGACGTGTTAAAGGTTGCAGTACCTACATTATTTAGTTTAACCCTTTGACCGCCAAGGACGCTTTAAAGCGTCATTCAATAACTTGATCGAGACGCCAATGACGTCTTAAAGCGTCCATCGCATTTCAACTTTTAATGACGAATAAAACTTAGCTAATGTTATTTTTTTTAATCAGGAACATTTAAAACTCTTCGTATTGACTTCGACTATTATAATTATGCATTAAAACATTGAGCTACAGTATAATTGGACACGTAATACTAAAAAATAAACTCATCAAAAAATTTACTTATAAAGTTACACCCACGGCGCCAACGACGCCTTAAAGCGTCGACTAGTGTTGTGACTACCTCCGAATGGAAAATAAAAAATATAATAGGTAGGTAGTTTTAAAAATGGTGCCAGTCAAGCTTTTTACGTTATATATATATATATTTTAACACTAACCGTCGAAAGCGAGGCGTGTAAACTGTGTATTTTTGGTTCCGCTGAACAGACGTAATAGTGACCACCACATTATTATTACTGTTTCCGCATAAATTTGAAGCTGCGCTTTGAACCGTAATGGAGAAGAAGACTGGTAAGTTTACGTTATTTTTCTTTGAATTAATAAAAATATAATCAGCACAGTTGGTACCGCCTTTGCTTAAAAAAATATTATTCCTCGAGTCAAAATATTTCATAATTTTGTAATAGGGTAGTGTCCCACCATTCGAATGTCAATACATCAAAAGAGAGATAATGTTATAAATAAAATTCCTAACCCTAAGACTACTTAAGTACAACCGACATGTGTAACGTATTAATTAAACATGATTTTACGTAAAAAATTATATTATTATTTATATCGCCTATTGATTTTACACAGATTTAAAGCGCCTAAGAGAGCACATGCCTGCATATTTACCGGATACGAAAAAAATACGTTGTAAATTATGTAGTAATTTGAAACGCAAAAGGCGAGATACGAGATTTTGGTGCGAAATTTGTAAAGTGCCTCTTTGTGTTACATGTTTCCGTGAGTACCATGAAAAAATGAAAAAATACCATGAAAAAATACTGCACTAACGCATATAAATATCGACGACTATTAATAAATCTGTCATCACATCACTGTTTATTTTACGTTTTAATCACAAAATTACCCCTCTCCTTCGCCATTGACGCTTTAAAGCGTCCACTAGTTACGGGAAAATAAGGTAATGAGTTAACTTCTTCTTGTTGCAAAGTGGTTTCTTAGGTTTACGCGAATGTTAGACATTGAAATGAAACGACTTTTACGGATTTTATCGCGGTTTAATTTTTGGTTTTAGTTCCCGACGTTTCGACACCTTTGCAGGTATCATGGTCACGGGCAGACTGAGATGGTGTTCGTCTTGACAGAAGATGTTGCTCGTTCTACCTTCATATTTTTAATTAATTATTTATGGTCCGACCTACGCAGTATGAGCTCACTGTGTCGTGATGTCTTGCAGCGCTGCTCTTGGGTTTAGCCTTGAGTTTTTGTATTATTGGGTCCCAAGTAGGTGATATCTTCCAGCCATCTTCTCTATTGAAATTAGGGTGTTTTTTAATCTCAATAGCCTCGCGAAACATCCTTGGTAGGAATTTGGATTCTTTAGCGAGGATCTGTGGTTGATCAAATCTAATATAATGGCTGGAGCCTTCAGCATGTTCGGCGACTGCAGACTTCGTTGAGCGGCGGTGTTTGACGTCAGCTATGTGTTCTTTTACGCGGGTCCCTATGCTTCGTTTAGTTTGACCGATATAAGAGAGGCCGCAGTCACAATCTAGTTTGTATACTCCTGCATCTTGTAGAGGTATGTGACACTTGACAGATGGTAAGGACTGGCTAATCTTCTTGGGCGGCTTGAAGTATGTTTTAATTGAAGCTCGCTTCAGGATGTAACCAATCTTGTCAGTGACTCCTCGGACGTATGGTAGTACAGCAGGCAGACGATCAACTGTGGCTGGCTTCACTCGGTTTCTGTGACGGGGCCGTGGAACTTGGAGCTTGTTGTCTCGCAGTACTTGCTTGACGTGTTGAAGCTCAGCGGCAAGGTGTCTGTCATCACAGAGTCCGTGTGCTCTCTGAAACAAAGATTTTCCCACGGTAGCTAACTGTTTAGGGTGGTGGTGAGATTCACCGTTTAAGTACCTATCTGTATGGGTCTTTTTGCGATACACGGTGTGACTTATGGTCTGATCAGGATTCCGTTTAACTAATATGTCTAGGAAGGCAAGAGATTTGTTATCCTCCAACTCCATAGTGAATTGAATTTTGTTGTTTATGGAGTTGAGATGTTTTAAAAATGAATTTACTTGGTTAGATGGTAAAATTGTGAAAGTGTCATCTACGTACCGTTTATAAAACCTGGGAGTGAAAGGAGCTGTTTTTAAGGCTGTCTCCTCGAAGTCTTCCATGAATATATCGGCGACTACAGGGGATACAGGCGAGCCCATCGCTACACCATCTACTTGTACATAGAAATGATTGTTCCACAGCAGGTAGCCAGATGTGAGGCAGTGTTCTAGGAGTTCTGCATATGCTAGAGGTAAGTTGTTCTCTGCTAGCTTCTTGGAGACAATTTCAATGCAATCCTTAACCGGTAGGCATGTAAATAAGGACTGTACATCGAAACTAACCATTACTTCATTGTCATGAAGATGTAGATTTTTAATCTCATTGACAAAGTGGTATGAATCCTTCACAAACGCTGTCGTGTTGCCTCTGAGTGGTGAGAGTGTTTTCGCGACGTGTTGAGCCAATCTGTAGGTTGGTGTGTCGATTTGGCTTACAATAGGACGAAGCGGGGCGTTTGGTTTGTGTATTTTAGGTAACCCATACAGTTTAGGTGGTTTCGCGCATGTAGGTATTAAGTATGTGACATCTAGACTTAATGTCAAGACGAACACCATCTCAGTCTGCCCGTGACCATGATACCTGCAAAGGTGTCGAAACGTCGGGAACTAAAACCAAAAATTAAACCGCGATAAAATCCGTAAAAGTCGTTTCATTTCTTGTTGCAAATTAAATATTTATAGAGGCATATATACTTAATAATGATAAACCAAATGTTTATTAGTTCATCACAAGTAAAACTTCAGTTGAATAAGCATTATTTTATTTGTAAGACCATGCATAAGCAAAATGTATCGATATTTTGTCGATTTACGTTTCCCATCACTATTTTTTTGTAGGTATAATACAACGAATTTATTTCTTGGCGTAGGGAGCACAGTTCTTTATTATTAGCGTGGCGGTCAAAGGGTTAAAGAAAACAAAAAATATTTCCGAAAAAATTTTTTTCTCGTGTCGCAAGGAATTTCTAAGGATTTGAATAGTAAGACGAATGCCTTGACAGTGATTAAGGTTTTAACAATTTGTTAGTCGATTACACAGAGGCTTGTTCCGCGCAAAGATCGAACCAGCAACGCACTGCGCACTGTTGTCATTCGTGTTTTAGCTAATTTCACTCTAAATATAAAGGTAGAGAATGTCTTTTTTAATTAATATGGATATTGTTCGTTCTTGTTACAGTTTTAAGCATGATTAAAGCCTAAGCGCCAAGATAATATTATCTTTTTTATAAAAACAAAAAAAAATATCCTGTCGCATGCAACACGTTGCATATTTCGTACATTCCTGACCAAAGTCTCAATCTATAAACAGTTCAATACTTAATTTTTTTTATTAAAAACTCGAAGTTTTTTTTATTTTTATAAGTATTTCATTCATGATAAAGAGTTGTATGCGTTACGTAAGTGCGGTCAGCCTGTCTCTATTTTAACCCCTGCTTATACTCCAACATAATAATGAGCTTGATCATACAGAATTCGTAAGCTTCAAATGTATGGAAAAGTAGGTCCAACGATAACGGGATTTGACTATCGGATATCCGGTCACTCGACAATACAGTCAGACTCAATTACTATTCAAGTCAACTGTTTCGTCACCGTAAACATTTTATTTAAATGGAATACTGACTTAAGTCACGTAAGCAAGTATTAAATAATGTTATTATTATATTATTTTAGATTAATCAATTAATTTAATATTTAACGTTATTTCCCACGGATAAGTATTAATTATGGCTGTATCAGGAAACTCCCTTGCCTAGAGCTAGTGTTGCCATTATGCAGAAATTAATTGTCATGCACTTATACTTATTTAAGTACTTAATGACTTTCTAGTTATGTTTTTTATGCAAAAAATAATATTTTAAGTTACATCCCACATTTTTTTGACTCCAAACTATCTACTTATTTTTTAATAATTTGATCTAACTATATTTGGTGATAATTTTAATATCCATTTCCCAGACATGTTTCTCTTCACAATTAAGGAATAAACATTATTTTAAACGTATGAATAAAAGATTATGTTTAAAAACTTTTCCGATGTTGTTTGGGTTGACTGAACTCTGACTAAGAACAATAAAATACACTTAAAAAGGCGAAACATGGCAATATACGTAAAAAGTGGGCGGCCTACAGCCAACTGCTGAGAAAACTTACAAATTTCTGCTAATAACGCCATAAAATAGAAACGATTTAATATTTTGCAATAAATTTTAGTCACCCCCACGTGTTGAAGGCAATTTAGAAAAAATATTATTGAGTGTAGAAAAATAGATAGGAAGTGTTTGAATGGCTTTGTAACGTACTGTTTGGATTTACAAGGATTGAGATTTTATTTAGTGCATTGGTCATTTTCTTTTTAATAGGATCATCATTATCCTCAGCGTATTACCCTCGGCCGGGCATAGACCTCTCTTTGTTTACATAATATGCTATTTTCCATTTAAAGAGGAAGTAAAATAAAAAATAAGTCCAAGTGACATATTTACATTGAAAAGAAACCCCTTATCATTAAAATAGTTCGTAGGTAAATATTTTACCTACTTATAGTTTCCTATAATACAAGATTAGTATAAATAGTCCCTGTAATTTAATAAACTGAGACATCCTTGTCAATAAAAAGTTATAATGAATAAATAAATGCGGACAACTTCACATACATACATTGTTCTGAACCCAAAGTAAGTTGCTAAAGCACTTGTGTTATGGAATTCAGATACAACGAAGGTACCACAAACACCCAGACCCGAGACAATGTAGAAATGTGATTTTTTACATTGACCCGACCGGGGATCGAACCCGGAACCTCAGAGCTAGCGACACCGTGAAACCGGTGCGTACGCCACTCGACCACGGAGGTCGAAGTTGAAACTGTTTGAAGATTTTTTCTGATAGTAGGTGAGTTATACTTCATCCTACCAAGTGAAAGATGTACGTATGGACGGACTCCTAAGATGCCTCACTGCCACTGACATGATAGATAGTCTGAAGTACTAGGTAATGTAAGTAGAAACCGTTACGCCAATAAAATAAAAAAATATGAAACCTTCATAAACTATTTCTATAAAAAAGGCTCACGATCAAATTAAAAAAACTCGGTACTCACAATTCAAGGAAAAGCTTTAGTAGAGAATAATAAATTAATGAACCTAATTAATTTTACTCCAGATTCTTGTTTGTGGAACATCGGATAGATGGCGCTACTGTGCGTGCTTACAATATATCACTGATGTTAAGAGCTATCTAGATTAAACTCCTTCAGATTGCAACAAATATTTGTAGCGAAAGATTTGTCTTTGTCTTTTAACCACTTGAACATACGATAACTATTTTTATTATTGTGGTATCAGACACTACCTATAACTTTTAAAAGATTGTTCGAACACAGACTCATCGTGCTTTAAAATAAAACTAATGAAATGAAATGAAATAAAATAAAAATATTAATTCTAAACGTTAATTCTTTTTTGACATCGCTGGAATCGTCTTTTCATATTTGACTACCATGAGAAGAACTGTCGAAACAAACTCAAGGGTCGCAGTCTCTTTTAAAGTCTAGACAACTATTTCATCTAACCGCCTTACAAATAAAATGATCGACTACTTTGTCGTGAAAGTAACCTTGTCGCTGTAATTATTTATATCGAATATTAGAAAAATAACTAACACGTCTCATTTTTATTATAAATATAGGACTGAGAAGAAAACCATTCCTTCCTTCCAGCAAACATGCGGATTAGTGCTTATAGGCTAAGGTTTTAGACGGCAACCAATACTAATAGGAGATTTGCTTCTTATCTGTCTCTTTTTTTGCAGTCGGGGCTATACGATACTTCGATTTCCACTGACTGGTCTGGTTCCCTCCTTCGTCTTACCAGAAAAGTGGTGGCAAACTACAATTACTTACATAATATGACATGACGTGTATATTGCCCAACCTCTAAGTATGTAGATCTAACATCATAAGTCATGAAGCCCAATATTTTCTGTGTTATCGTTGTACCTCATCACAACACAGTAAAAATATCCCATTCCTAATTCTGAAAATGGTTTCGTTTGTTTAATATTCGTAGGATAAACAGGAATGTCTCTCGCGTTGTTTAAATTGTGTGAACGTTGAAACATGCTAATTATTGACAGATGCTGTGCGTGTTGATCATTTAGAAAAGTTGGTACCTACTTATAACGTCATAGTTGCCAAGAAAAGTTCTCGTAAAATTCGTTAACAGAATTCTAATTTAGTCCTAAGTTGGTAGGTACGTATCTACATAGCTGCCGGCCCTAGAATTGCTTAGAAAAAGTTTATAAAACTAGATAATATAGCTAGCTGGCTGGCTGCAGGTACAACACACACATATTAAGTAAATGTAATGAGCTACGGGTAGGTAGGTACCTATGTATCATTCAATACCTAAGTGACGTGACAAAGTTTTTAATTATTAGACGTGAAAATCGCCAGGTGCGAGTAGGAGGGATTTCAGTGGCCCCCATTTGACCGTCGATTGCCATATTTGGCACGGCTCGCGTCTAAATATGGCTCTGGCACTGCCCACCGCCCCGCCGCTGCGCCCGAGCCGCTCCACTTCCGACTCTATTATTTCTATTTACGAAATAAACTCAAAATAAAAGCTCTATTTTAATACGGATTTCGGGCACTGAAACGTTCGCGGGTTCCCGGCGAACGTTCGCTTTTCCTACGGATGTGTCGGGTTACGGCCGCGCTCTGCGTTTCCGTCCCGCTTCAAAGATATTGCATGCGTCGCGCGAGACAGAGACAGATAGAGGTCGAGGTGCGCGGGACGCAGTCGTGCGAAGTCAGTCGCGGTCCGAGCGGCCGAGTCGTCAGTCCCGCCCTCGGTTCTTTCGCGTTTTCGGTTAGTCTCCGTTCGACGTTCGGACGGTGAGGTGTGCATAGCGCGTGCGCGCACCGGTTACTGTGGCGTACTGCGAGGTTATAATGGACGCGCCCGGCGGAGCGCGGGAGCCCCGCTTCGGGTCGCCGTATGGTATGGGACTCCTCGGCGAGATGCCGGAGATGTATGGCGCTGGCCGGCCGCCCAGCGCGCTCGGCGGCGGCGGGCTGCGGCCCGGCATGCAGCCCTGCCCGATGCCGCGCGCCGGCGTCAAGAGGACCTCGGACCAGTGCTACGACGAGCGACCCTCGCAGAGTGTCTCTCTGGACCACTGCCCCATGCCCGACATCACGGACGATGGCTATGCATCTCTCCAGCCCAAGAAATCGCCACCCTCCAATGGTAAAAAGACCAAGGGTCGTGTGAAGATCAAAATGGAATACATTGACAACAAACTGCGGCGGTACACGACGTTCTCCAAACGGAAGACTGGGATAATGAAGAAGGTGGGTGGGTGAGACCGGTTTTGGCAATATTCCATATGGGTCGACAGGGAGCGCTTGCTGCTTGCAACCAGCATGCGTGTCAGAGTGCATAACATTGTATAAGTTCATGGCAATTATGAGTGGACCGCTCAGTATTTGGGTATCTGTACTGCCTACTTATAGCTAAATATTGTGTTCCAAGTTTTGTTTATAATGTGCGGGGTTGCTTACAACCAATTGTAACAAAAAGAATATTCCTTCAGTTCAATTATCATAATATTATAAGTTTTAATTTGTTAATAGCCTCTACAATTCAAATATAAAATACAAGTGTTATAAAATATAAAATATCTTGAGTTGAGATTACTTGTTGACATATAAATAACCAAATTATTTTTCACAAGTGACTCCTATAAACATGACAAATGTTATTATTTATTATTGGACGTAAAATACAAAATTTAAATAATATACTTATGTTCTAATAATAGTAAAATTGAAACTGCATTGTGATCAACAATGTTGGTGTTTGTGTAAACAGTGAAATGTCAAATCAGTACCAAAAGTACTAAGTAAAACAATAGTAAGAATAGATATTGTTAGTGTTACAATTGGATGTATTAGTACAAAATAGTGTAAAGTTGATGCCCTAAACCAAATGAACACTTAAAAACTAAATGTTATAACAAACATCTTTCGTTGTAATTTTTAAGAGGTTATAATTTTCCGACGCTCAAAAACCCATGGAATATTGCTAAAAACGAGTCCAGATGCATTTTTTCTATCAATATTTAAACATTTCTCGTTCGTTTAGGTCGTAAATTCGTGTTTTCTGTTTATTTATCGAGTTTTTGTGAACATTTGTGTGATGAAAGTTTGACAGATGTCAGCTGTTACAAGGTTATGTTTCGTGAGTATTTTATAGTTATTTAGAAGTTTAACTGCATTGTGGTATGCTACATGAAACATGTTTCATCATAAACGATACGAAAAAAGTGCTAGTGATTTATTTATATTGCATATTTTTAGATAAATTTAATGTATTAAAAGCAGCTGTCATAAATAACTTTTCGATGAGCCAAGAGATGGCGCCACCCGTAGTGTTTTAAAGTGTTGCACTATTTCGAGATTCGGTCATTTAAAATTCGGAAATGTTTTTTGATCTTTTGTTGTTTTACTACCTGATGGTAGGAATATCATATTTTACATTAAAATTAACTAAGTTATAGTTAAAATGTTACGATATACACCTACTCTTGTTCAGTATGTAAAAAATAAGAACATTTTAAGTTCTTTATTTGAGGCTTTATATTTACTTGCTATTTAGTGTTATTGGTATTTACGATATTATGCCTTATTGATTCTACGCCCCGCGGTGTTTCGTTTTACCACTGGGTTACTTACACGCGTTCGTGTTTATCACCCAGTGTTTTCCTATTATTGTCAATAAATTAAATAATAGACAGCGCATTATTTTACATAAATATTGGCGCACCCTTCAATATAAACTAGCTAACAGCAGACGTGATTTACCTACTTTAGACGAGACAACTATGAATATCATTTATTTTAGAAGTTTGAATAAAAAGTTTCTAAACTTTTGCTATAATTAAATCAAAAACAATAAGGTTTAGTTACATCAATTCACATTGTAAAGTTTTTAAATGTTTTAGTAACTGCTTAAATATAATTTTAATTGCATACATAATTTATAAACGCCTAAAGATATTATCTAAGTACATATTTCCTGTAACCAACGAGGTAAAAGACAAACCATCTATTACCTCATACATAGATAAAAAAAAAGATTATTAAAGGAAAATAGATAGCGAAATTTGTACCAAGCAGTGAGGCAGGCCTATTGCACGTAAATTGTAACATGCTCTCTTTACGAGGCGTTTTCCACTGGGACAGATCTCTTACCATTAAAGGGTCTGACAGAACAGCTAATTAGTTAATTAGTATGACACAGTAATAAGCGGCGGTCGCGGAAAGATTGTTGGTAATCGACGTGTAATGGCTGATACCTACAGCTAACTATGGCTTTAACGGTATTATTTACAGCGGAAAACATTGAGTATTCAAATAAAAATTAAACCAAAAGTTTAGCCAATTGCAGTTATTTATAAAGCATGTCTCTTTTTTGACGTAGGCAATGTAAAAATAAGGATAATATTAAGCATGTATTTTTAATTTAGCAACATAAAAATTGTCTTTCGCAAGCCGTAACACGTCATGAAACTTTACTTCAAAATAATGTGATGTAAGAACTGTATAAAAAACATCACTTTACAAGTTAAAACAATTTGTTTGTACAGTTTTAAAGGATTATCTGATCGTTTAATCCCAGATTACAGAGGAAGTATTGAAATGGAATCCTGTTCATCTAGAATACGCGATACGAATATGAAGTAAGGCCGGGGATCAATTAGTATAATTAGCGCGCACAAAAGGAATATAAAATAGCGGCTATGAGAATAACACCTTTGTAAAGGTTTGAAATATTTTTCCTTTGAAAAGTTTATAAAACTCTTGGAAGGTAATGATAGCTTGCGTTTTAGGATTTTGTTTTGCTTTTTAGCTTGATTACGTAATTATGCAAATAAAAGCTTATTTTTATTTGATGTACATTTTCCTGTTTCTTATTTTTAGGTTAAATCGTTATGTCTAATGCCGTTCCTCTTTGCATTTTTTTATAGATTAACTGAAACTATTTATTTTTACATTGTTACACAATTCAAACCTATTAATCATTAAGTAAATATAATTAAATTGAATTACGAAAATGTAAGTACCGATCGAATCGTGAACCACAGAAAGTTAGCTTCATTAAACGGCAAGACATTGTCAATCTATGCGTGGAGAAATGTCTGTGAGCGGATCGTGTACTGATGTCCGTCAAAATCCACCATTGAAATGTGATGCAAATAGTGAGCGATGGCGAAGGCATGCGCTAATGCAGGGATAGATGCAAGCATCAGTTGGAATGATCACAACTTGTTTAATTTGTACGATTTTTTGTGTATCATAAGTTTTTTCTGTACCCAAAATGAATGAAAGATGATTATGTATTAAATTTCAATTCTTGGCATGGTTTTGGATTTTATCATGTTCAAGATTCACAAATTCAATTAGGATTGTGTGAATCTTGTTTTTCACCCCATGTCATTATTATCATCATCATCGTGATTATGAAGAGATAAAATCAATTGGTTTTAAATAATAACCATTTTTCGATTTTTTTATTAGTTCACTTACGAACAGTATATGTACTCACCGGACAAATTTGTCCAGCAAGTCCTAAAACAACAAAAACTAGTTTCAAACATATCGTAAGGATCTTAAATAATTTTCGTTATCACGGCAATACCGAACCGCCTTAATCTTGCGCCGCATTGGGGTCGCAACACGCAAGCGATCCTGTCGCGCAGCGGGTATCAAAGTCGCCGGCGTGCCCTGTTGTTACTTGTTAGGCGTGCGCCCGCGCATCCGCCGTTCGTTCGTTATGCGATGTAATGCCCCTTAAAACGTGCAGCTTTACTTAGCTTCGCAATTAAACAAGGTTTTCTGATTGACAGCGTATAAGAATAACTAGGGATTGTTTTGGGAACGTTGACCACTATTAAGCGTTCATTATGATATGTGCATCTTACATTATATTATTTTTATAAAAAAATGCCTATTCCCATTATCTTTGAACAATTGTTTTGCTGACAAGATTACAATAGTTAATAATGCTTTTAGAAAATTTGTCGCTTAAAAGATAACCATGATAAAGTGATGTTAAAATATCGTGTTAAAGTTTCAGTCATTAATTGATGGGTCTAGCACACAAATGCCTAATAGGAACATATCTTAAGCTAATCAATGTAAAGGCCTGCTCATCAATTCGGTGCACCTATCACCTCGTGCAACCGGGACTTTAATTGCGACGCCCCAGGGGCCGTCAGGCCGACACGACGGCATTTTGTTGTCGGCATGCCGGTGTATTGTACAGACTTTGTCATGAAAATTGCCGACAATATGTTGTTTAGAGTCTAACCGAACCGACCGACGACCATCTTGTTATTGTTAAAAGCATCAGCGTGTTTTAGCGTAATTTGTTGAATAAACATTTACTCATTTTGGCTCACAACAATGATTAAACTAATATTTAAATTCAAATTCTCAGAAAGTTAACTTTGAAGATCAATTATATCACAGCTCTTAAATGTATTTGACCAACGATATAGCCGCTTTTGTTTTTCACCAACGATGATATTGCGGTGCATTTATAAATCAAAACGTGCTCTTCTCGAAATGATAATAGCCCTCATTGTTTAGCGCGTTCCTCCAAAGCAAGAATAAATTATACAGTCCGATATAGGCGTTCCGATATAGTCCTTAAAGAGGACATTTTAATAAATTTAAAATAACGATTATCGTTGTCTGGCGGAGTCGTGATTTCGTTAGGTTCGTGGTTGGGTCTAGGGCCGGAATAAGTCGTCACGAACGATTACTAAATTAATTAGGACCTAGCTCGGATGTAGATTGCGCTTGAGATTATTTTCCCACACGACTTGACGACGTTTAGATCTTGAGATTTTGTGAAGTATTGTTTAATGTTAGTACATGCACGTAGATATCTGTTAATTGTGTGGCGACGGCTCCTGTGACCCCAACATTTTTGATAAAGCCTTCGAGTCGCGGATGCAGTATGTAGCGCTTAATAGATTCGTCGCTGGATAATTTAGTCCATTAATATTTTAGCAAACAATTTGCGTAGTAGTCAGAGGGGCAGGCGTTACTGAAATGAAACAATTATGTATTGCGCCTACACTAATTACGGGCGGCGGGTCGGCGCGGGCGCGCATCTGCGACCCATATCTCACGGCCCGCAACCGTTTTGTAATGCTAATGCCACCGCGACCTGTGTGGCGCGCTTTTGTGTTTTGGTGGGTTCTTAAACGCTCCCAAATTAGACGGGGTAATTGTTTCTGAGCCGAATAAAACAGTAGCATTTATTTGAACAGGAATTTATTTGTATTTCTTCTTCGCCGGTGAGCCAATTTTCTGCAGTAAAAAACTTCTGCAGTTTTGGACCTAAGCTTGGGTTTACGTAGTTTAGGATTTATTATATATTTTTTTTTAATACCTAACGAAAGTTTACTTTTTATACAATTTTATTCCTCTGAGAAATATAAAGCATTTTTTTATCTTACTGAAAATTTAAATAATCAACTTAATGTACTTAAAATCTAAAATGTAGAGACAAGAATCAACAACGAACGTAAAACGATTCTTATAAATTCATTTCGCGTTCGACCTTACTTAACAACGCCGTGGTCGAAACGAAAGCGCCAAATATGGACACAAAAATACCAGGAGCCCACTAATACGAAGAGGTCGATTATTCCCGGAGTCTCGAACGTCGCGTGACTCGTGTGCCATCTCGTGTTAAAATGTATCACTATCAAGTTCTGAAATATTAGGCAGGTGGCGCTTATTTTATAGAAAATGTATAAAAACTGCTAACATTTTTTTCTTTGATAAATATTTTCAATTTATTCCCTCTTCAATATTTTTTTACTAGTACGCACAAAAAAAATATCCGGACTATTTTCCTAGAAAAGTAATACACATTGAAGTAAACAGTTAGCAAACAATGAAGTCTTTTTGCAATGTACGTCGAGCCCCTGCAACATTACGGTTCGTTAGCACCAAGCGCGACCGCGTAACCAACTCACTTACCAGGCGTCCACGAGTACGAGAGAGGTTGTCAAACGCGTCCATATTATAATGGTCCCCAGTTAACTAACGCGTTTCTCCCTGCAAGCTAGAGAACTGGCGTAGTGCGGGACGGGGTGGATCAATAGCGATTGGGCGGTGAAAAGGGAATGTCTGGCGCGTCGGCCCGCCTCCCAACAACACCTAGCGTGAACGCCTTGTTGTTATGCGCGCCTGGTACTCCGGGGCCATTGCGATGCCTTGCTATGTTCTGCCACCAGTTGATTGATTTGGCCGTCTCCGCACGTTTTCATTACTTTGGAATATGTATGAAATGAAAGATTTTCCTTTGTAGTCAATTCATAAAAAGTGTAGCAGGTTTTTTTTAGATCGTTATATTGACGAAAGCTTAGTGACTTGAGGTCATAGTGTCTTCGTAAATAGTCCGCTGATTACCCTAGGGAGACGACATCTGTCGGCATGTTAGGCCGACTAATAGTCGGTCTTATCGGTCGGCATAGTTCGTTAGTCGTCGGGTCCACATCAAAGGGTTTTTCGAGACTCACGACTGAAACGATCACGATGCGAGTTTTCGAGAAAACCGAGTTATGTGCACGAATATGTGGTAAGTTTTGTCATTAATGTCGGTCAAGATGTTAAAACATGCGATTGTATTCAATTCACATAGAATAATCGCATTGTTGGAATTTAGAACTGCCTATAATTTTACGAGTCATTGGCGACATTTAATGCTTCCGTGGGTTTAAGTGGCTGCGTAGCACTTTTAGGGTGGATTAATGGAAAGTATCGCCGTTGCATTCCTGAATTCGTTCTGATGTTAGTGTTACCCAACGCATTTCTTCAATCCTGCAGTACTTACGTAGTTTAATCAAGGCAATTTCGAAGACATCTGAATTCAACTTGTGAAAGTATACGGTTCTATTTGATCGTGATAGGTTAGTCGTGTTCCCTTCGGCACATTCCATACAATTTTCGCTATGATCTGTTTCACGTTTCGTCATATTGTACTTATACAGTTTTCATTAAATATATCACTTATTCTATAGTGGAGTGAGTCCATTTCCTTAAGTTTTTTGCGTAGATCCTTTCACGTCAATCACTAGTTTCCTAATCGCTCCACATACTACACTACGGAAAATCAAAACAATATTATTAGCATTTCGAAAACCGCTACAACATTGTTCTTAGTATTATTTTGTAATTTAATAAATAATTAGAATGAATACTACTGATAACTGCAAAGCGTGAACTGTAACGGTAGTGGTAATTTTTAATCTGTCATAACATATTTAATTAATTATTTTTTTCATATAAGGTCATAGGGCGTGACTGAAACTCCTTATTTGGCGTCTGTTACAATAATTAATATAATAATGTTTCACTATCCGTATAGTGAGCTAGTAGGACATAATGTATGAAACATAAAAACGTGTTGCAAGTTAAAATAAAGACTGGTATGTGGACTTTTTACACGAATCTATAAGTTACAATTTTCCCGCGAAAGAATTTTGAAAAAGGGTATCGTATTACTCTTTATAATTGAAGGCATTTTTATGTTTCGAGGCGCCAAGTTTAATGTAGGCCCGCAATGCTCCGCAAAGTGGTAAATAAGTGTTTTCTTTCGTGCAAATGAATATTTAATAGTAGTGAGTTGGACTTGTTGCAATTTGTTAAGAGCTGATTGAAAAGTTAAAGTGTTTAATGTACAGGTGTGAATGTGGACTAGGGCGGCTACAATGTATCAATGTTGTTCAATTTTATTTATTTCGTTTTAATAAAAAACTGCGAAAAATGTTAGGTTTAAAATATTTGAAGGCGTTTTGGTTTGACCTCATTTGTTTTATTTGGTTTATTGTTTTGTCAGTTTTTGCAAGAATTTAAGGTGTGTGAGCTAAGTGGTTAAATGAAATTGATTCGTGAACCAAAAGCTTTTTAATCAAATATTTGTGTTTAACCTTGTCATAGTTTTGTTTTTAACAAACTTTTATAAGATAACGAAAGTAACTGTCTGATTAAGAACTAAGTAAATATCTTATTTTAACAAAAGCCTCCCGCAGTAAATAATTTAATCCTTGTATCGCAATTTCAAGTCACATGGATGAAGATAACCAGATTTAAAACAAGCATTAGTGGATAACATGCTATGATGATGATGCTATTTCTAATCGGGGTTCGAACCCGCTACACGTCTCACAATGAAAGTCGGTTTGAAGTGGTGACCGGTGCGTACCACCCCTCTATCCGTGCAGACATAATTTTAACTGGAATATCTAGTGTTTCATTACATTTTACTAGTTTTCATTAGTTATCTTTTCTTCTTCTTTCAATCAAACCTTAAGTTATTAGGACTCTACTAGGTACTTATAAATGGTTATTTAGTAAAACATGTTTATTTATCTCTTTAACTTATCCACTTACCTATCAATTTTTCGGAATTTCTTAAACATGAACAAATTCTCTTATAACAGTCACCACACACCAATCAAATTAACGCCATATGTTAACTATGATAACAAACTATAAACTCGTTGATTACAAGACTCAAGTGGTCGTGACTCAAGTTAACACTTTAGGTACACTTGGTACTATAATATAAAGTATTGTTTCCTGTCCCCTTTATTTTTATACCTTTACAATGGCTATCGTATTACACTTGCAGATAGATTCCTCATTACCGCGTGTAATGAGCGTCCTGTGGACACTTACGCGACATGTTGTAGGCCGTAGCGGGTATCTTTTGTTTTTTTTTGGTATGCTTCTATTTACTGCTGGATAATTTAAGGAACTAATTTGTTAGGTACTGCAAGGCAATTGATTAAAGATATATGTGAATTGTTATAAAAAAAAATATTCTACTTGCCTGTTTAAGTATTTCCGCTTGAGAACTCATATTTATTTTATTAATACAGTTTTTTAGTCCTTATGTATAATACGTTTTCAAATATTTTTTTCATAAGCTATATTTATATAAAGCTTAATTCGAAAAATGTTGTGAGCATTACAGAATATTCTATCTATTTATTATGCTGGAGCATTAGATAGAATTGGTCCATAAGTACCTGCCTGTTACATGACTATTCAGGGCATAACTCTTTTTTTAAGAGAACATTGAAAACTAATTTACACAACAATGTTTAAAAAAAATACCTTCACTAAACAACATGCTTCTGTTTTGAAGCTTTCGCCCGAACTACAAAATACGAAAGTTCAGATTAGTTTTCGCGGCTCTGTTTTGGCTTTTGTGCTAAACAATGCACAACTTCCCCTGTTATTCTGTGAGATGCTAAAAACTTTTTTATTAAATAGACCGTAATACGTTACTTACTAAATAATATGAAAAGCTTTTAATAATTTCCTGTTGCTTTTTATGTTGAGTAATTGTTCTCGACTCCCATCCAGTCTCTACAATCAAATATGAAATTAAATGACTAGTTTTTTTTCAATGTAGCCCTTTAACTATATATTAAACTGCAAAACCTATGTTAAACTACATTACTGGCTTACGTTTTTAATTTGGTTTCTGGACCACAGTCCTGAAAAGCCTTGGTATTAAGAATAAAAAAAAACAATTTCGATATTTGAATTTAGCTTGTCTTGTCAGTGCGTTTTGTTATTGCTGTATAGTTTATAACTTGCACCTAATGCAAATAGCTAAGGAGTTAGTGTGTCTAAGCCGGTTCCATCTTTGATATGTAGGTCCCGTGGGATTTGTGAATAAGCATCCTGTGGACTTTGTATACAGTAATGAATTGAACTAGCGCATCTTTTATAATACTAGAGTGTTGCCACACGGTTGAAATCTTTTCCCTCGAAAGCTTGAATAATATAGTGTTGCCAGGAAATAGTCAAGTCATCATTATGGGGATAATATTTTCTTACAACAGTCTGACTGTAAAATATTTTCAGTGCCTAAACTAACCCAACTTGTATGTATAAAGTTACCTAGAAATATTTATTCTATATTGCTGCACTAAAGTCTCATAAAACCCATTGTTTATATTTATATTAGGCTTTTTATTTTGCATACAAAGTGCAGTCTTAATAAGTGATAATCTAAATAGCGTCATTTCATAATCGTAATGGTCTTTAATAAAAGTTTAAATATTTTTATAAAATTTCAAATAATGTGTAATCAATGTTAAGCCCAGTATTAGCATATTATATTCATAGTTAATAGCCGTCGTCTAATGCGCGTGATGGCCACCCTACACAGCGACACCTGCGCGGTAACGATGCGCCGGCGCAACTGGTTCGACCGAAATAGTCCTTCAGGTGTCCCATCTAAACATGTTGGGGTGGTCACCGACACTCAGTAATAAATTGTGATTGTTTACTAAATGTCCCCCTATTTGTAAACGTCTTATTGCGCTGCGAAAATATAATTATTTACGCAATTTGTTGTCTCATTTAATATGTTAATATTGAGACGTTTTTATGGTTTATTTTCGTTTTGAAAAGTGACGTGGAAGTGCCAGTCGCTTCGCTTCGATCTTGTTCAACATTATTATTTAATTGACACAGTTATTTTTCACCACCCTTCGGATTGGATGCTTGCGTTTTTTTCATTCATGAGTATTTGCATAATGTCTACTACAGTTACAAAGTCGGATTCATAAATATGTAATTAATGTACTAATGTAAGCAGTATTATAATACTTAAGTGAGCCCGAGGTCGCGGAACGTTTACTTCTGTCTGAATTATTCGACGTCAGATGTTATCGGTCGTTCGAGTCGCGAAAAAACATCGAAAGAGATCTGTGGCTACCATAGAGATCGACGATATCTGTCGTTGTGTCAAAATTTCCGAACGCGCCAAGCCAGCGGGACCCCATCCATAATGTATCGGCCTCGGGAATTTCATACATAAAACATTAACGAGTAAGGTTTTTATTTGATTGCGGTTCGAGAGCAAACCACATGCTTTTTATAGGATCAATTAAAAAAAATCGTCAAACATCCAGATTTCGATGGGAAACCGCACGTTTTGCCGACGTTATCATGAAATTGAACAATACCAAAGCTTTTTACCCGCGACGTTGATTTTGCTGGAATTCAAAATATTTTAACAGAAAACTGGACCTTGTCGCGTTCTACGGGCGATTTCAAAAACAATGTCGTTTTTGTGATACGACCTCGATCGATACTTTAATGTTGAATGACAGCTGAAACTCGCGAATTCTTACTGAGGGCGCTGATAGTAAAGCTTTTTATTAAACATGTTCAAATCAGTGAGCGTTTAGTTGTGATAGGTCGCCAAAATACTAATACACATATCGCTAGAGGTATCGAATGCGCCCATCGGTGTTAGTGTTGCGGCCGCCGCCCACGCGAGCGGTCGTGCGGTGGCAAGCCACAAAATCACATCGTCGTCACGTGCGCGCCCACGTGACGCCTACCGACGCATAACATTGCGAAAAAAACTAAATCTCTTAACGTAACTCCTGTTTCAACCTTGAGATTTAATGCCTTCGTTAAATTGCTGCATGTGGGCTAGTTAGGACGTCTCATAAGTTCCTTTTCGATTCTTTTGTTCATTGTATTCAAAGGAATTTAAGGCTTTTGAATTTTCCTACGATCAGATTTAAAAGGATAACAATGGGGAACCATTTTCAAGATCAGTTTTCTCTTTTAATGTGATAGTGGCTCGGAAAAGGGGTAACCCTGTAGCTTAGTAGTTAATCTTGATACAAAATGTTTATTTTTCGGTAACGAACCTATGCGAAACGTTTCGATCAAGTCTTCAGGTGGACGGACCATTCGGATAATCCCTATAATTCTCGTTTCGCGTGTTAGCCGTTAATTAAGCTATTTGTCAGGTGGCGGAGCAATTTACATTTCTTCGGCAGTCTTGGGGATTCTCCGTGGCTCGAGAGCTTTGCAACGACGTATTATTATCCTTTTAGGGAGGGCGGCATCCTCACACAGGCGCTTGGCGTCCTCCGAACCTTTTATTGGGACCACCTGTGTTTGTTTGCTTGGACGTATGAATTGTCCAGTAAATAAGGTTAGCGGAATATTTGCCCGTAGCTGCCTTAATGCTATTTAGTGGCACCGCAGTTCATTTGCATAAGACTGAGACAGAAATTAGCATTTAACACGGGGTGCATTCTTCGCGATCTAAATCTTCGATTGCATTGAATCGACGTTCGTTCCGAATTAGAAATTCTATCGGGCATCTTAACAAACGGAACGAGATCATCCACATAAAGCTCGGAGTGATAGCAAATACATTAACATGGAAGCCATCGGTCGCTGGTACACGTTGTCGTACAGAAGTATAAAAATGTCTCGCACGCAACACAATTCATGGGAACTCGTTCTGGGATCAGACAGGCCATCAAGTTAGTTCAGTTCGCAGGTGAAATGTATTGACAACTGGTCTTCCTTGATGCGTATCGGCGTGATGGTATCGTGGTGGCGGCGCTTCAGTCGGCTCCTGTTACCCTCGGACCCGTTGCATTGTGGAGATCACAGATAAACCTTGTTTATTTAGCGCTAAAATTTATTCAGCCATGAGAGGCCATTAAGAAAAGAATTATTAACAGTTGGACAGGTTTACGTTCATAAGCTCGGGTAATAGCGTGTTGAGTTATGTTTGTTTTTTCGCGTGTTCCAGTAATTAATTGAATGTTAATACATTTAATAAATTCATCTCGTATATCGTACACAATGCTCGCCGCGACTGGGCTGGTGCTGCGCCGCTCGCTCGATGTAATTGGACCAGCATTAGTGGCCACTTCTCGTGCTGTATACGTATGAATGAAGTTCATTAATCAAGGTCGAGTTAGCGACGACAAAATTACATAGTACACGGACAACATTCGATAAATGGTAATTATCGAACAGGAAACTTATGGAAGTGTATAGGGCGACACAATAAATTAAGGACACGACACGGTCCGTCTACCATTCATAAAGCAATCTCGCATGTTTATGAATGAAACTCGCAACGAGACTATGAACATGTAATTACCGACGCCAATGGCGTCGATATCGACGCCCGACCACATTTGCATAAGGCTCTAGGCTCAATCTTAATATCTATAGAACACCCAGCCCGTTTATATTGATTCAAGGATTGTCCATTGTTCTGTGGATTGTGTATTGTTAGCTATAGCTTCTATTGTCGCTTGAGATTTGGTCGTTTAATTGAATCTTCCTTATATTGTTCGTAGGATAATAGTGCTCAAATTGCTCGGTGGCTTTTGGTGTCTATTTAACAAGCAGTACAATATTGGTTTTAGTCCGCCTTTATCTTTGAATATTCAGCAATAACTTAATCCATCGGGCTGCGTTAACGGGATGTGTCGACAAGTAAAGAACTAGCCTTCACTGGTTTGAATACAAATTCATTTAACCGGTCATCTTCAATGGCGGTTGTAGATTATCTCTGGCGTTCGAGGCGGTGACAAATTGAAACGTTGCGATATTGGAAATTTTTGCACGGTCTCGGTATTAATCTTGATCGCAATAGTCGCACACTACCCGAGTTACACCGACGATATCACACCGGTTCTCCGTAATCGGTAATTATTGTTTAAGCGTCGTTTAAACTAATCGCCATAGACGCCGCTAAACCGCCTGCCGAGTGCCACTTTGACGCCGTCCAACGTGCAATCTCTGGCTCGAGCTGAATGACAATTTCAATATTGCCGATACAGATTTTTGCTTAACGAACAAGACTAACAACATTCACTTTGTAATTATCGTGATACGTTTTCATTAACAGCTGATTTAAGCCTGCTTTGCGCAATTGCTCCCGTTATTTGAGTCTTTTTTTTCACTTTTTTAGAGTTCCGTAAGTCTATGTTGAGGGCGGAGGTTAATTTCGCACGTGTGTTTCTGATATATGTCGCCACCGTGCTCACGAGTGGCACCAATTGTGAACCAGTAAATATGCCATTGACTCTTTAATCGTAAAAAATAAAAAAGCATCCCTGTTTCAAGTCCAAAAACCTAGATATTATTTGCTTACATATGTTCATCGTATCAGAATTCTTTTATGTAGCGTCTCCAAAGTAATTTACATACTGTACCGCTATTCAAGGAAACATCCAAACGACTTGTTCTGAATCATTACGTTTTTTCTGTAATCAAGTTTTCGACCATATCTGACGACCTCTCAAAACAAACAAGCCGAAATTAGCTCACATACTTTTATCTGCACTTCGTATTGTGCGATTTCTTTATGATTTCATTAAAAATTGTTCTCTGATACAGTTGTCGGATAGCAAATTGAATTTGGTACAGTTAGCAGTACATAAGCAGTATTAATCGTGATTGAGCGTGTGGCTTCTGATTGGATCGCGCTGGGAGATAATGTAGCTTAAAACTTTCACTTTTCAATCATTACAGCGCTGGCGCTGATTACAGAACACTGAATTGGCCACCCCCTACGGATCTCCATGATTTATTGTCGTGTACACATACTGGAATACGAATAATATTTTTATGTTATTGATTGTATGATCGCTTATTAGTGTCAAATAACTGAGCGCTTGTAAATGTTATTACTGGAATTTCACAGCTGCCAGGATGACCACACCTCGTGTGCTGGACTTAATAAATCAATTCAAAAGTCAAATCGTAAAGCTTTATAATTTGCACGTACACACGTACTTTAGACACTTTCATCTCTGGATTAATAACAACACATTCGTAACTGTTTTTGCCATCAGAGGTGAATCAACTCCACGTCCTTAATGCAATGGCATCATCGCTGCCATAAAGGGTGCACGATGACGTAGTGCTGCAAACAAATACAGCCACGTGGCGTGGTACGCTTCGGTAGGCAAAAGACGAACATGGCCCGTTTAAACCTTTTACGACTAATCCAGTCGAGTGCTGCCCACAAATGGCAACCTGGCCTTTCATAACCTGTTTTTGGGGTTTCCTTAGCCCCTCGTTAAGGCTACGTTATTTTTTATTATAGAAATCGCACGTGGCGTGTGACGTACCTGAACCGTTAAGATATTGACGTGTTTTTGTCAAAGCTTTTTGTTACGTTGAAAGCGGTTGTTATCAATAGTCACGCGAGGCGATGTTCGAATCTTATCATTCGACTTTCACGTATTCGCGTTCTATTTGTTGTCATTGCATGTTCATATTGCATTTTTTTGCTCATTAAGGTTTTTAACATATCAGAAAACTCTTTAAATAATAAATATTAAAACATTCATCACTTACCTTACAATTATAGTAATAAGTTAGTGATAATACGTATTGTGGAATCGTTTCAATATTTCATGAAGGTTTTTTGCAGTGAATGCTACAATTTTATCATATATGTTTTAATCAATGATTTTAAATTGAAATACTGTTACAAGGTTTAATTAAACAGCGTATTGTATTTTTTTCTGCGTCAGTTAGCATCAAAAATGGTGCGTTTTCTAAGTGCATTTTTACTTGTTTGAATTCTAAATGACGTTAGTTGATGAAGTTTTCAAAACATCTCCCGTGTTGTTTACAAGTCTCTAGCGCTGTCGATATAAAACGCGAAGTACCCGCAGTTTCCTGTAAACTAATTAAAGTTAATGCTCAGCGTTTAGCCTTGCGCGCTCAGTGAGTGAACCTGTCCGCTACTTCATTTCCATATGAATTGCCGTCTAGCCGTAAGATGATAATAGGTTCACACCTTAGGCTATAGTGAAAGTGGATCAGTACAGCCCGGCGCGGTTATATCGCGGGGAATTCAAGGAATCTTGATGGGACGAGGGTTCTAGGTAGCTGATGGATGGCGAACTCGATGCATATTTAATCAATACGAGTCTTGTATATGTAACTGATACATATGTTCAAATCTAAGTGGACAAGTGCGTGGAGACCTCCTAAGTCAGTGTTCAGTATAAGATGTTTAAATATCTATTCGCAGATTTTTAGTAACTGTTCTCACTTCGAAATATCGATACAAAAAGACTTCCAACGATCAATACTTTATATTAATAACGTACTCCGATAAAATCTTCTTTCTCTTAAGCGATGTACTTGTTAATTATTTTTTATTTGCTTGTTTGCATTCACCTTTCGTTGAGGTCTCACAAGTAACGTAATTAAACTTATCTCGGAACTACGTCATATTAATTTGTCTTCACTCAGACATGCTTTTAAAACTTTTTTTTAATTGCCACCTGTTCAGTTACTTACATTTACTCAGCTATTATAGTAATTATTAACGATGTACAATTACTCATGTTTTAGAAGTGTTACTTCTAGGGTATAAATAGTATACTTTGTAACTTAGCCAGGACACTATTTACATTACATTATCGCAAGCTGCAGGTCTTGAAGGATCCATGGAAATTATTGTAATGCCAACACGAATTTAAAACTTTCTGAAAATTATGGCAATATCTGCCCCGTAGCTATAGAGTTATTAAAGTAAAATTGCACAATGATCGAACGGAATGGGCGAAACCATATTAACCAATAAAATTAAAATGTCATAAAACGACAATTGTGCACCAAAATTCGCCCCAAGAATGACTGGGTGTCCGTAATGTTACGTTATTATTAGTCAGATATTGCGAGTTTTATGTGTATTCTGGTTTTCCTTTTCCCAGAAATGTTACTTTTAGTGTGACGGGCGGTTTTACCGACGCTGATTTTAACAAGACTGGCTTGCAATTAAGGACTGTTTACCGGGCATTAATTTTTGGCAATAAAAGAGGAGCACGCATGAAATGATCGGTACGCATGCGCGCTCGGATGCTCCGTGGGAAAAGCGGCCGCTTTGTACTCCATTGTAGTCGCAATTAGCTGGTTTTTTAGTCCGCGTTGTCGCGGGTCGCACTTGTCACAGTAATGTCGTATCGCTATGTCCCGTCCCGAATGCTTTCCCCAGTTAATTCGTGAATTTACCACAACTCTTACATCGGCGTAAGTTTTTTCATTATGAAGATACAGCGAGAGACAAACCTTAGTGACGTCCAAATGTATTTTTTAAATTCATATGTGGTTATTCACGTGTGAACGGTTTGACAGACATTTTTCATCGTCAGATGTCCGTTTTATATTCTGTATGCACTTCTTACGATATTTCTTTTCATTCTTGTAGTCTTAAGTCCTTGAAATATATTTAAAATAATTGTCACCTAACTAATTATTTCGAAAATTCTTAGAAGATACTTCTATGATTTAACAAAAGATATGCACCAGATGAATTCCCAGAATTATTTAGTGAACCACAACATTTACACACTTTGATTTATATTAACGAATTATTTAGTGAACCACAACATTTACACACTTTGATTTATATTAACCTATTCGCCGCTATCGTACAATCTCAAAACCGAGTAAACTTTCATATTTTTTTAAGTATTTCATAAGTCGTCGGCACGACATCTTTCCCAGCGCTAACTGGCCGATTATCTTGTTTATAGAGCTATTAGCCGGCGTGCTATCGGATTCTGTATCTGATCTCCGCAAAAAGTGTAGTTTTCATCGCCCAGCGTTTGGGACGACAGCTAGGATAGCACATCGCGGAATAAACAATAGGGCTGCCTCAAATTGTGAAAAATATTTAATTTGTATAGTAATTTTAATTATTGAAGTAAATATGATTTACGTATCCAGTTATTATTTCATGTTATACGATACTAGATATTTCCATTACAGCAATTGCAAAGTGAATATATCTGCCGCCTCGTTGCATTAATATTATGATAGTCAGACCGTAATCATCATTTACTTAGCTGGACTGCTGAGCGCTCTTAATGACCGCCTAATTATACACATCAAACCAAAGGTGCCGAGCAATACTTAACGCAGGTCAGCAATTAAGCGTGTTTTCACTGAATATTCAAAACGGAAAAGCTTTATTTTCACAAAAAATACCAGATTTACAATTGAAAAATACCAGAAGCGGAAATGTGGAAGAATTTCGCTAGAAATGTCTGTCTGTAAAAGAAGTAAATATTTTAGACTAAGTTCGAATTTTAAAGTACCAAGAGCGAATAAAGTAAAGGAGGAATTCTCGTGTCTGAACAGTGCTCCAGCCAATTGAACGAGTCTAGCGTGGGGAAGCATTGTGTACGTCCTCACTGAGGTTTCAAACGCGATGTTGAAGAATTCTTCTAACATATATTGAATTGAAAGACCTCCACTCATTGGTTTCCTTTGATTCGTGAAGCTCTTGAAACAGAAATTCAAGCAAACATTTTGTGAAAAATAAATTTACTTTTGTTCGTCGGTCCTGCATAATATTTACATTTACACATGCACTCGGCGTTTTTGTTGTACGTTGCTTGTCAGATTATGCGATATTACACGAAGATCATCGACTTTAAGCCTGGACAGGTTGCTTCGTTATGAAATTCAAACGATATAATAACACATTGTAAAAAATGTAAAGCTACAGGTTTTAAACAAAGTAATTTATTATATGCTACTCGTAATTGTAATATCAACTTTGATTGCATCGTTTATAAGATTCAATTTGGTATGACGTTCATTATTTGCTTTGGTTCTTAAACCGTTATTACAGCAAATGTATTTCCCTAAGAGGAGTCTTTAAAGGAATCATGAACTATTTATACAGCCAATTGTTTAGACAGGTTGCTAAACCATCGCCCACGCATGCGTAATACGCAGGATAAGTGTTCCTTTCAGTCCTAAATTAACGAGAAAACAATGGAACATGGAATGAGGGAACGGGATCCATTGCTTTCTTTTAATAGCTTCCCGTAACGTAGGGTTCGTTTGACATGATATTTCTAGGCGTACAACAACGCCTGATTCGGGTATCCCGATCGTCGTTGACAGTCGAATCAGCCTTTAATTCTCGAAATTACGGTTCTGAGTTACTCGATTTTGGGTCTACAAATCGAATGAGCCAAACATGTTGTACAGATTTTAGAAGCACCTCATTGCAGTCGTTTGAAGCTTAAGTGAGCCACTTATGGAAGCCTTTTTTGCAACATTGCTTTATATAAATAAATGAGAACGGATCTGTCAATCTTATTAATAAAAACTCTTTTAATTTAAGGATTGCGGTTGCGGTGTGTGCTTTTGAAGGGATTATAGTGAAAGTTGTTAATTTGGTTTGTTAGAATGTTGAGACCGACTGGCATCAAAGTATTGACAGCCAAAAACTGTTTTAGTTATAGTTCAAGTGATTATAATGATTAGATAATAAATATTCTAGTAAATATAATCTCAGTTGTTCGTGGCAGCCCTAAGACAGGTCGTCGTTGGAGTCAAACAGAGGTTAACCAATTGTTTGCCGGCTAATCATGTTACGAACTAAGCTATTGGTTTAAACTTCGACAGCGTAATTTGAACGTAACTGTAAAATTAACGCGATAGACTTATTTCTGTGAAAGTTTTGTAAATAATAGACAAAAGATTTTCACGGTACCTGTATTAATATTAAATTTTCTATTAACAACAAATTTTTGAAGAAAGCAGAAAAACAAATGTTTATATAAACCTACAAATACAACTGAATTTCCTTAATCTATAGTTCTAAAAAAGATATAATAATTAAAATAACAACTCAAAAAAGACACAATACTCTTAAAATAAACCTGGGCAATCAACGTTGTGTAATTAAACGAGTTTTAACATAATCATTAAAATACTTAAATAAAACATTGCTTTTTAAACACTGCCAGATAACAGTGATTGCGAGTATATCTCTCGATGGATTTCGCCCCAATTCTGATCAAGATTAAACCGAATGAATATTTATTAACGATCATATCGATTTTAATACTCCCCGCTACAGTGCGTAGCGAAAATTTATGTACGCACGAAAACGCTCATAAAAATCAATTTGAGGTAATAAAAGCAGATCCTTTCTTTGCAAAACTCGTTTTTAAAATACTTATTACACATAAGTTTGACACTATATAAATCTATGTCTTTGGCTTTTACAAATCGTAAACTATTCATGTTAAGATAGGCTTAAAAATATTAAAAGGAGATTATTTTTAAGGGTGTGTAAAAATACAGACATATTCAACATTACCACCATGAAGCTTGCTGATCCACTACGGTTCAAGTTATGGAGATCAGGCAGTATAAAGGCAGATAAATCTCAGTAATAATGTTTCCTGCAGAAAATATCTGCTGATTTTGAATCCCTTTCAATTAACAAAGTACGCCGAAACGTCTCGCATTACTTCTGATTAATGACGTAAAAACATGATTCTCCTTATTCAAAAGAAATTCCCGATTTTTAAGATTGACCTCAGTACCAATAATTTCAAGTCCACTGAAATTTCACTGAGCCTCATTAATCACGATAACAACAAAGCTCATTAAAGGTGCATTTGTAATTGTCAATTTCGGTAGTGTCTTATACCGGCACCGACTAAATAGCGCTGTCAGTAGGAACCTTATTAGTAAGCTCATAAGGAACATTTTACAACAACCCATTTCCACGATTAAGGGTGTCGATGTCAAAGATGCAAGCAGTAGGATCGCTAATTACAGTTTTATCATCAATCACTTCGATGAATGGGGATGGGAAGTGCAAGTTTTACGAAAAGAGCGATCACTTTGCCCTTTTCTCGTGGAAATAGAATCTTATAGCTACAGCGGTTGAGTTGAAAATTCTAAAATGGTTAATTCAATTAACTTCAGCTTTGGTTGTCAAACGCCTTTTCCGAGGCTTATTGTCACTGTAATGATACTGTCCCGGTCCATTGATTCTCTTTGATGTTTAGAAACTGAAACTTCAATTGATGGGAACTAAGATAGGCTAGGTGAGTTATTTTATTAGATCGACCTGTAGTAAAGGTAATCAATGTTAAGACATTTTATTTAAATATCTCTTTTCTCATGTCAATCTCGATTGAAATCGTTGTAACCTATCTGACCTCGGAGTATTGAGCAGTTTTGTAAGTGTGATGTTCTGACGATTTGTTATATTGTAATGTGGGTGAGCCTGCATGTTTATTCGAAGACGGCAACTTTCTTTTAACTGTGTTCTTGTACCACTTTTTATATACTTACCAAAACTATATAAAACAGAAAATTCAATAAAAAAAAAATGTGTTCTGCTACAATGCTGTTGTTAGCGACGATGACAACTACGTACACCTAAATTAAGTATGTTATAGTTTTTGTTTGATTAACGTTTCAAGTTTCTTAAAGTTAATGAGTTTGTTTACGTTTGCAATCAGTTATAGGTGTACGTAGGTATATATTGAAACATTGTTTATGTTATGTTAAGGTTTGTTTGCAAATGTTTAGGACTATATGATGTGTGCTAGGGACTTAGACTATGGTTAAGAACTAAGATTTAGTTACCTAAGTGTTGTCCATATACTATTTAACCCTGAAAAACCTAGAAATAGGTTTTATTTAGAAACAATTATTGATAGGAGTTGTTTCATAAGTACCCGCAATTATTTAGAATTTGTTGTAACTAACTCTCGGTAGGTGGCGACGCACGTAGATTAGTTTTAAAAGTACCTACATAAAATTCACTTTTTAGTTACCGATTCTGTCACAGGGGGCAGCACCATGTTGTTGTCATGATTAAGGTGCGGGTTTTTGCAATTATCTTTATTTTAAGACATTATTTTATGTAAATAAAGGTATAAGGATAGGGTTAAATAGGGTAAAAAGGTCTAGAACATTTGTAAGGGACGCCTAACTGCCGGGATAAGCCTCTGGAAGGGTTTCTTGCCGGCCAGCGCGGGAACGCGGCACGCCATGATTGGCTGGCGCCAAATACGCGCCCCCGTGATTGGTCGGCAGTCACTATAAATAGAGGGCCCTCCCGGCGGTTAGGCATTCCACATCCAGTGAGCATCCGGAAAGGAACCTTGGAAGACTAGGAAGACTAGGAAGCCTAGAAATACTGGGGAGAATAAAGAACTATGTAAGTACTGCACAATTTCTTTTACTGCGTTGAACCCCTGCTTCTTTGTATCCCGCCAGTGCTCGGTCCGAACCCATTGGACCAACGGACCAACCCAACAAATACAGTCCACTCGCTGTAACATTTTTGGTCCTTTGTCGAGCCGGATTGGGTTATAATACGAAGATGCCAACTACAAGGTCGGGTTCGACGCAGTCTAAGACTGCAGGAAATAGTTCGTCGTCGGACTGGAGTATGCACACTCCGAGCGATACTGCAAGCTCCGCCGCTACGAGTATCGCAAGTATGTCGACGCTCACGAAGAAAACGCCGACAACAAGTCCGAAAGGAAGCCGGGCCCCCGTACCCCAGTCCAAAGACGCCACCAGGAGGGAATCAACGTCAGCAGAGGCGGTGCGCCCCGCCCCCCTGACACACGCCGCCGCGAAAGAGGTTGAAGATTCAAACCCCGCACGTCAAGAAGGCAGTCATACCACGGTGCAGAATCCAAATCGAAGCGTTGGAATCAGGACGTCGTCGAGAGAAGGGACTCTGCAGCAGCCTGATCCTGGGAACCCGGCCCGGGACAGGGACACAATGTCTGCTCGCTCTTCGCATAGGAAGAGAGCAGAAGCGCAAGCAAGATTGACTGTGGCGTTACGGGAGCAAGAAATGGCGGAAGCACGACTAAGGGTGGCGCAAGCACAACTAGAGCTTGTCGCCGCTGAGTCGGAAGATGAAGATGGAGCTGGTGAAGAAATATACGAGCGAACTCATGAAGTGGAACAGTGGTTCATCCAAACCAGCGCCGGGTCAAGCAAGGGACAGAGGCCGGTCGAGTCACAAGATAAGAAGAGCGACATTCAGAAGCTGGCAGAAGCAATAGGCAAGCTGTCCGGGAATTCGCGTGACGTCATCGCGCCGAAGTACATCGAACTTCCTTACTTCAATGGAGCCTGTGAAGAATGGTTGGCGTTCAGAAGGACGTATGAAGATACGGCTGCCTCCTTCAGCGCCGCACAGAACCTGGCTCGCCTCAGAAGAGCCATAAAGGGGAAAGCGAAAGAAGCAGTTCAGAGTTTACTGTTTACCGCTGAGAAGCCACATGAAGTAATCAAGGGATTGGAATCAAGATATGGAAGACCTGGTGCACTGGCTTTAGCTGAGTTGGAAAAACTGAAGAACTTGTCGAAAGTGAGCGAAAGTCCTGGCGAGATCTGCGTGTTTGCAAGTCGAGTCAAGAACGCTATCGAGACAATCAAGGCATTGAAGAAACCTCAGTACCTCAGCTCGCCTGAAACATTGAAGGCTATTGTAGACAAGATGCCACCTACCATGAAGTTTCGTTGGTTCGCCTATCATAGGGGTCGGAGAGTTGAAGACATTCCGGAACTTTTACTCATTGAAGAATTCCTGGATATTGAAGCCGACATGTGTGGGGACTTTGCCCCACCTGAAGTTCCATCTGATAAGAAGAGTTCAAGAAGACCTGTACACACTGTACAAGAAGAGTCTCAAGATAAGAAGTTTAAGAAGTCGTGTCCCGTTTGTGAAGAGGAACATTTTGCAACAGAGTGCAAGAAGTTCAAAGAAGCGTCGATTGATAAGAAATGGGACATCATCAAAAAAGCGAAGATTTGTTTCAAGTGTCTTCGCTTCAAGCACTTAAGAAGCAACTGTAAAGCGCCTGTCTGCAGGAAGTGTCGAAGATGGCATCACACTATCTTACACTCGGACAAGCCAGAAGTACAGAAGTCAAGCAAGGAAGGCGCATCAGAAGAGAAAGTCGCCTCAGTCCACAACAATAAGGATGAAGACAGAGCATATTTGAAGATTGTTCCGGTGCAACTCTACGGGCCCAAGGGACAAGTTCGTGTGCTCGCGTTGTTGGACGAAGGGTCGACCGTCACTCTCTTAGACGCGTCGATAGCCGAGAAGATTGGAGCTGCAGGAAGTCGCGAAGCACTCACAATCGAAACCGTCGGCGGGAAGGTCATAAGGAAAGATAGCTCACAGAAGATCAACTTGAAGATTAAGGGGTTTCACAGAAGGGATAAGAAGACTATCACTGTTAGAACCATCGACGATCTGAAGCTATCTGAACAAAGGGTCAACAGCAGCACTGTAAAGAATTGCCTACACTTGAAGGCAATTGAAAGGCAGTTGCTCTACGACGCAGAGCGACCAAAGTTGTTGATTGGGCAAGATAATTGGGGACTCATAGTCACAAGAAGACTGAAGAAGGGCAAGCCAACTGAACCCGTAGCCTCACTCACACACTTAGGGTGGGTGCTACATGGGTGTAAAACCGGATCGAACGCCGTAGTCAACTTCACGCACTACGGCAGGGCAACGTCAGAAGGTGAAGACAATGAAGAAGTCGTCCGGGAACATTTTCAGTTAGAGTCTCTGGGGATTCAAAATCGACTGCCATCAAACGACAGCGATAGAAGAGCATTGGAAACCTTAGAGAAAACAACGAAGCGACTACCAAGCGGTCAATTCGAAGCAGGCCTCTTGTGGAAGAAGGAAGGCGAGACCCTACCCAACAACTACAATCAAGCGTTTTGTCGCCTGGTCAACATAGAGAAGAAGCTGGATCGTGAAGAAGATGTCAAGGAATATTATGAGAAGCAGATTCAGACTTTAATAGAAAATGGTTACGCAGAGAAGGCCCCCGTAACCACCACTAAGGGGAAAACATTCTACTTACCTCACTTCGCCGTCGTACACCCGGTCAAGAGGAAGCCAAGAATTGTTTTCGACGCAGCAGCCAAGTATGAAGGAAGAAGCCTCAACGACGCATTGCTAGCAGGACCTGACTTGCTGCAGTCGCTATTTGGGGTGCTACTGCGCTTTAGAGAAGGCCCAGTGGCAGTCATGGCTGACATACAAGATATGTTTCTTCGTGTCAAAGTTAAGGAAGATGACCGGGATTGTTTAAGGTTCCTCTGGAGGGGAAGCAGAAGAACAGGCAAACCGGAAGAGTACAGGATGTCGTCGATAATATTTGGAGCAGCGTCATCACCTGCGACAGCTATATACGTGATGAATAAGAACGCAGAAGACTTCAAGATCACGCACCCTGAAGCTGTGAAGGCAATAAGAAGAAATCATTACATGGATGATTATCTTCAAAGTTTCTCGTCAACCGCCGAAGCAAAGAAAATTTCAAGAGAAGTTAAAGAAATTCATTCAAAAGCAAGCTTTCACCTGAAGGGATGGGCCAGTAACGACTCAAGAGTGCTGTCAGAAGTTGAAGATACTACAAAGGAAGACTCTCTGCAGCTTACGAAGGAAGAGAAAACTCTGGGTCTAAGATGGCTCGTCAAAGAAGATAGCCTAGCATTTAACATCGGTCTTCGCAATACACCAAAGGAGTTATTGGAAGACAGAAGAGCGCCAACTAAGCGTGAAGTGACAAGCGCCGTGATGTCAACATTCGACCCAATGGGCTTTGCGGCGCCGGTCTTGATACAAGGGAAGAAACTTATTCAAGACATTTGGCGAACTAAAATAGGCTGGGATGAAGCAATCAACGATGAACAAAGGGAAGCTTGGATGAAGTATCTAAGGGAGACATCGGCGCTGACGAAACTTAGGATTCCTCGATGTTTTTCACCTCGTAATAGGAGAGGGGAATTACACACGTTCACCGATGCAAGTGAAGAGGCTTACGCCGCAGTCGTCTACTGGAGGACAATCGAGCCAGGGGGATACGTTCACATCTCTATGATCGCCGGTAAAGCAAGAGTGACGCCGACGAAACCAGTCTCTATCCCACGACTGGAGCTGCAAGCTGCGCTACTTGGCAGCAGGCTGACGAACACGATTGAAGAAGAGATGGAACTCGAAGTATCAAAGAAAACATACTGGACCGACTCTAGTACAGTACTGCAGTGGATCAAGGCGGAGCCAAGAAAGTTCAAGACGTTCGTAGCCAACCGACTTGCTGAAATCGAAGACAGGACAAAGCCAAGTGACTGGAGATGGGTACCGACCAAAGAAAACCCAGCAGACGACGCCACAAGAGGGACGCCGGTTGAATTCAGTCACCAGTCAAGATGGTTTCAAGGTCCGTCGTTTCTTCGTCAACCAGAAGAAGAATGGCCTGTACAAGAATTCAGAATAATGGGTAGCTTACCAGAAGAAAAGGGCGGGCAGCAGGTGATGGCAGCAAAGGGTGAAGACGAGTCATTCATCGATGTTAAGAGGTTCTCAAGCTGGGAGCGACTACTCCGCGTTACGGCCAGGGTGGTTGCTTTTGCATGCCTCTTATTGAAGAGGACCCGCAAGGCAGCCGCTACCGCCGTGCGCCGAGACGACGAGCCTTGGCGACCTCAAAGAAGAGCCCGGAAGAAGACTCAAGCCGCCGGTCCACCGCCTAGCAAGGAGGCACAGAGGAGATTGTACATACCCATACAAGATGACCATCTGAAGAGGGCCGAAGCATTACTTATAAAAATAAGTCAAAGTGAAAGCTTCGCGCCTGAAATAAAAAGGCTAAAGGCAAGAACTCCCCTTGAAAGTGCAAGTAAATTGAAGAAAATAGACGTGTACATCGATGACGAAGGAATCATAAAGCTAAGAAGTAGAACTATGAAGTTTCGCGACGGAGGAGTAAGAAAAATGAACCCTGTCATCTTGGACGGAAGGCAGAGAATCGCGCAACTTATCATAAGAAGCTATCATGAGAAGTTTCTACACGGTAACACAGCGACCGTGATGAACGAGGTCCGACAGAAGTATTGGATTCTCGGTTTAAGGGCAACATTGAAGGCAGTAGCACACGGCTGCCAATGGTGCAAACTAAGGAAGAGTACACCCGCCATACCGCCGGCGGGCGACCTGCCGAGCGAGCGGCTGCAACATCATCAGTTCCCGTTCGCTTGTACGGCAGTCGACTATTTCGGGCCGATGCAAGTAACGATCGGCAGGAGAGTCGAGAAGCGGTGGGTGGCATTGTTCACCTGCCTCACCACCAGGGCTGTTCACCTGGAGTTGGCGCCATCTCTCAGTGCCAGCTCCATGATTATGGCCCTGCGACGGATGGCGGCAAGAAGAGGGACTCCAAGGACGTTGTTCAGCGACAACGGCACGAACTTCGTCGGGGCGAACAAAGAATTGGAGGCGGCCGCACTTGAAAAGGGAATCAAGTGGAAGTTTATTCCCCCGGGCAGCCCAAACATGGGAGGCGCCTGGGAGAGGCTCGTGCGCACCGTGAAGACGGCGTTGGCGGTGGTGCTCAACGAAAGGAGCCCACCAGAAGAGGTGCTCCACACGCTGATGACTGAGGTCGAACACATCGTGAACTCTAGACCTCTCACCCCAGTCAGCATGGACCCCAACGATGCAGAAAGTTTGACCCCAAATCACTTCCTGCTGGGGAGATCGTGCGGAGCAATGGCGCCGGGAGAGTTTGAGGACACCGAGCTGGTCGGCAAAGCAACCTGGAGAACAGCGCAAAGGCTCGCCGACCACTTTTGGAGACGGTGGGTGAAAGAGTACCTGCCGCTCCTCATGCCGCGGAAAATCGACGGGCGAACAACCGTCGACCCCAAAGAAGGCGACGTCGTATTGATAGTCGACGCCGCGCTACCCCGCAACTCGTGGCCTCGAGGTGAAGTTATCAAAGTCTACCCCGGGCCAGATGGAAGAACGAGAGTACTGGACGTGCGGACATCAGGAGGAGTGCTGCGCCGGCCAACCAGAAGGGTCGTCGTGCTCGTGCCTGCAGCAGCATCGTCGCATCCAGAGGACGGCGTGCTACGCACCGCGGGGGAGAATGTTAGCGACGATGACAACTACGTACACCTAAATTAAGTATGTTATAGTTTTTGTTTGATTAACGTTTCAAGTTTCTTAAAGTTAATGAGTTTGTTTACGTTTGCAATCAGTTATAGGTGTACGTAGGTATATATTGAAACATTGTTTATGTTATGTTAAGGTTTGTTTGCAAATGTTTAGGACTATATGATGTGTGCTAGGGACTTAGACTATGGTTAAGAACTAAGATTTAGTTACCTAAGTGTTGTCCATATACTATTTAACCCTGAAAAACCTAGAAATAGGTTTTATTTAGAAACAATTATTGATAGGAGTTGTTTCATAAGTACCCGCAATTATTTAGAATTTGTTGTAACTAACTCTCGGTAGGTGGCGACGCACGTAGATTAGTTTTAAAAGTACCTACATAAAATTCACTTTTTAGTTACCGATTCTGTCACAGGGGGCAGCACCATGTTGTTGTCATGATTAAGGTGCGGGTTTTTGCAATTATCTTTATTTTAAGACATTATTTTATGTAAATAAAGGTATAAGGATAGGGTTAAATAGGGTAAAAAGGTCTAGAACATTTGTAAGGGACGCCTAACTGCCGGGATAAGCCTCTGGAAGGGTTTCTTGCCGGCCAGCGCGGGAACGCGGCACGCCATGATTGGCTGGCGCCAAATACGCGCCCCCGTGATTGGTCGGCAGTCACTATAAATAGAGGGCCCTCCCGGCGGTTAGGCATTCCACATCCAGTGAGCATCCGGAAAGGAACCTTGGAAGACTAGGAAGACTAGGAAGCCTAGAAATACTGGGGAGAATAAAGAACTATGTAAGTACTGCACAATTTCTTTTACTGCGTTGAACCCCTGCTTCTTTGTATCCCGCCAGTGCTCGGTCCGAACCCATTGGACCAACGGACCAACCCAACAAATACAGTCCACTCGCTGTAACAGCTGTCGTTGTGATTCGTTCGGTACTCATTTAGTTCTATATTAGTATTGAAATACAATCGAACTGACCCAATAATAGGTAAATAAAATAGTTTACAAACAAAACCGTTACCACGTTACCGATAATTTAAGTGGGCGGTCGCCAAGACCGCAGACCAATATTATGCAATGGAAAAACCGAATTAGATGGCACTTTGCAAACTTATGTTGCTTTCAAATTTTATAAGTTTCCTAAAAAGCACCCCTACTCTGTTTGAAATAAGGCACATAATAGAGCTCACAATATTTACAACATGGATTTAAAGTATACAGCTACCTCACTGTTGTCAATTGTCTGCGTCGAATTTCTGTTTTAACAATTTATTGTCACATGACTCTTAATACGAGCTCATTGAAGTTGGAATTAGAATGTGGCATCGGTAAATACATGTTAGTCCGCGTAGGTGTGGGTGGATGGGCGCCAGTGGGTGTGATAATTCGTCTTGCATACACAAAGAGTGCCGTGAGAGAGTGATATTGCTCCCGAAAACGAACGCGCAGTGGTTTACATACGAATTAGTGGCGTGGGAGAGGTGAAAGGTCGGTCGGGAAACTTTTAGGGGACCGATAACAGTGGCCACGTCGAACTTTGAAGCACCGAGCTTCAAATTGGCTTGAGTACCCTCAACTTACGTTATGTTGACAAACCGAAACGAATAGTCACACCTTAGCCACTATAAACTAACTCTAGAATGCGTACTACAGTATGCGTTTCCAACATTGTTTGCGTTGAAATATGTAGTATATTTGGAACGGTCTAGAAATTCCCAAGGCGCACTATTAGATCGAGCTTTTTAAGTGTTAATGTTTGATGCACTGAAGGTTTTATGTTCCAGCCTCTATCTATCTGAAAAAACTACCTTTTGTTTATTAATGTTTTGTATTAACAGTTTAATTTTTGTTTTTTTCTAGGCCTACGAGCTATCCACCCTGACGGGGACCCAAGTGATGTTGCTAGTCGCCTCTGAGACCGGCCACGTGTACACGTTCGCGACGCGGAAGCTGCAGCCGATGATCACGTCGGACTCCGGCAAGCGTCTGATACAGACGTGCCTCAACTCTCCAGACCCGCCGACCACCAGCGAGCAGCGCATGGCGGCCACGGGCTACGAGGAAACTGAGCTCACGTATAACGTAGTAGACGAGGATATGAAGGTGAGGCAAATGGCGTACGCGGGCTCCGCGCAGTACCCGATAGAGCACCACCCCGGGCTGGCTCCGTCGCCGCTGCAGCAGTACCACCAGCACCCGCCCTGCCCCTCGCCGCTGCCGCTCAGCTCGCTGGGCCAGCCCTACTCGCACGCTCACCTCTCACACCCCCACATGTCCCATCACCCACAACGGTAGTTCCGATGGCACTTAGACTAAATCCCCGACATCGACGCGGCCCCAGCGGCAGGTTACGACTGTTTAACGAGATAGTCACGTTCTAGATAAGCTTATTTTAGATAAGAGAAATAATAATATACAAGCAATAAACTGTTTTGTTAATATATTTTGTAAATATTTTGACGAGTAGATTGTTTTCGCTGATCACGTCGCCCCGAGGGTTTGAGTTACGGACGTGTTTATGAAAGTTATGTTTTTTTGAGTAATATAATAAAAATGTTCAACATACGTTGATGAGCGAACGTCCCATAACCGAATGCGAATCGAGATTGACGTATTCATTCAGATCGTTAAAGATAAGAAAAGCCGTGGACATGGACGCAAGAAATGAATTATCACGTGGTGGAATTTTACGCTTCCGTTGACGGAGACTCGATCATTTATCACGATAAATTTCTGTTATTTTGTTACATGCATTTTGTAAGTAGAGTTGTGAATCGAACATCTTATATCATATTAATGTTTCAGTAATCCGACTTTAAAAATCAATTTGACGATTCAATTAAAACTTATCTAGAAATCCTATCTATGAAATTGATGATCTGAGTAGATATGTCGAAACCGATAGATCGGTGTTCGGTAGCGAAATAATCTGATTTCAAATCGGTTTATAATTAACGCCAAGGACCGGTTTATCGTTTAGAGTGACGACTCGGAAGTGGGAGCGGTCGCGCTACTATTGATTCATTATTATGAATGAATCGGCCTTTCATTCTAGCTCATTGTGAAGTTTGAGCATTCAAAACGGTGCTTAATAACATTCATTAGATTATAGACAAATCGTACAGAGACGGTTTAACGATCGTTCTATTAGCATACGTATATGGCGTAAGGAAAGTGCGACAAAAAATAAATAAAACAAGACTGAATAAGTATCGGTTGCGGTAAATATTTATGAAATCCAAAAAAACGAAAGAATACACTAATAACTAGAAGGTAGCAGGTGTTATTTGTAACTAGAGACAGTTTCCAATTATCAAGGGAGCGCTGTCGCCTCAGGTTCTAAGTCCACCCGGCTCCGTGATCCGGATTATCAAGAAACTTAATTGAAAATTACTTTCGGTGGTACCGCCAGTGATTATTATAAATTCCCCTGTCAAACTCGACTCCGGCCTACGAGTTACTGAGAAAATCAATCCGAGTAACGCGGTAGCTTTCACGTGCCCACTGGGATACGTCGTCGCGCGGCTTCTAGCTGACATGATAACTGGTGCTCGCGTCTCCTATATTCAATTCCGATAACTATCGCGCCTAATTGTGTTCCGTATCGTCTTGTTCGCGCGAACGGTTAATCAATGAAGCCCGCGACTGATCAAATACAGCCAAATACGGCGCGTTCGACGCGTCGATTCATTGAGCTGCTCGAATTCGATTCGATTCATCCATTAAGCGCTGAACACACCTTGCGCCGCTAATCGGACACTATTTATTCATCGATTTGTACCCAGTAGCTGCTCTCGCTGCCGTCGCGTCGATTGCACCCGACGATTAATTCTCGTACCTAATTTGCATATCGTTTTAATTTCGAACCCATCCGGCGCCCACTGTGCCTTCGCCCCCGACCTCGAATATCGGTTGTCAGCTCCGATATGTTGAAATCGATTACGTCGATTCGTTCGTTTCGCGGGCGGGACGATAAAAATCTCTCCTCTTCAGGTGGGTCGTTCTCACCAACTCCGCGTTTGACGTACGGAAATAATATGTCCGGACCGATATCGATCGTTATTGTTCGCGCATCATCGATAAGTCGAATCGATTGAAATATTCACGCGGTAATTACGATTCCGAGAGATAAGCGGGTCCCGCGACGCGAGCTTTGAGATCTCTATCGTGCTGTGTTCTATTCGCTGTACATGTTTTCGTGACTTTGTTATGTGTTGGACATACCGTATCTCGTTTTATGTGTTTTAATATTCAAAGGCGGCATTTTTCTCTCCCGCTAGGAACAGTTTCACCTGTCATCACTGTAAAGTCGTTTACATAAATATAATTCTTTACGTATTCTCCGCGTGTATTATGCGTCGTCTTACATGTCTGTTCCGTGAATATAAACTGTATTAGCCGAGCGAGTGTTTGGCGTAACGCTGCCTCGTAGGATGCAGATGCTCTTGTGCATGAATTAGCGGTATAAATGTGGAAGTCGGTCAGTGCCCTCGCTCCGGCCGTATCCCCTAATCGAGAATACGCGTGTTTCGTAACATCTCGCAAACTCTTGAGATTTCGCTTTCGGCGCGCGCGTGCTTCGTAACATTCCTGTGTTGATGGTTTCTTTCTGTTTCTCTTGACGTCCATGTCTCCCGATTATGTCTGGATAAAAATAATAAAAAGTACTCATTGGTGGCTATAGGAGTCGCCGACACAAGTCGTAAATAGTTGAAGTTTTTTAGTTGTAGCTACAATGAGGCTTAAGGCGTGTTTCCAATAGCGACGGTGAGTCACGGATCCATAACGTATTCCGCACGCGGGCCGGGAGACGCGTGGCGTCTATTCTCCACATCGCTCCGTAATCGCTCGTTAGGCGTCTCGCACCTCGCTTTTATTAACTTATCAATACTATTGTTTTGATAAATGCTCGGGACGCAATTTCTGTTGACTCATCGTATTGTACCGGCTAATGTGCCTACATAATTGTCTGACTGTAAGCCGATTGGTCGCCTTGTGCAACTCAAAGGCAACAATAAAGCTAATTTGACTAATAGGTGCCTTGTAATCATCGCCGCGTGTGGTTCTAGGATTACAAGATTGCGCCGACTCTCTTCTCTGTTTCGAATCTTGGGTTAATGAACGTCGTTCAGCGCCTATTGTTCCAGTTTAAGTTTTATTTGTTCTTTTGTTTGGACTGTTTTGACGAAACACTAGAACACATATTTAGGTCTAAAATTAAGGAAACTCTGAACATAATACGATGCAACCGCACGTCTCAGTTGGTGCGATCATTTATTTATTATGCTACGCGTGAACGCATCGCCGGTTCAATATTTTAAAAATTATTTAATGTTTGCGAAATTTACGTTAAATGATCGTTTCTCCCCTGTAATTAACGTGGTGCCGCCCGACCACCCGGACGCAAGATCGATGGAACCACAGTCGATCAGCCAAAAGGCTAATATTCGCAGACCGCCTTTGCCGTGTCCCGACCACTGGACAAATGAAGAGATCTGTCCGCCGTGGACATCTGCACAGAAAGCTCTCACAATTTGGAAAGAAAAACAAGCTTTGAAATTTCTATAGGACCAATAGCGGTATTAATACCTTTCGCGCTTTATTAAAATTAGAGGAAAAGGCATTCTTTGTTCAATATAATAATTACTAAAAGAATTGTCCGATATTTGCAAACCAACAGACCTCCGTCTGACCTAGTCTAGTCATTCGACTCGTAGCAAGATATGTATAACGTTTTGGGAAACGCGTTATTAGTAGAGGCGCTGCGCTTCTGGTTCAGTTATCCACATTCGCGGTACATATTATTTTAGGAGTTGCGTTGGGCGAGCACTCCGTGCACTATTACGGCAGCCTGCGCCCGCGCCGCTCTGTTGCATAATTCAGACACGAGCCCCGCCGTTTGCATTCCGATACTTGATATGTGCTTTCACATGTATTTATGGACAAGATTTTGTGTCTCCGTAATGTTTGGCGAATAAATAAATTGTGTTTAAGGCATAAATACAATGGGCGAGCCGGCGCGGCGGCGGCTCCCCTCGTTACGTCGGCGAATGTAAAGTCCGAGTAGCTTCTTGTGTTGTCGACATGTCAGCCGCTGAGATATACCCGCGGGTCGCTGATGCTCGCTTATTTCGTTGTTTAGGTGCTTCGTTACACCGCGGTTTATGTCGGCGCTTACAAATTGGCGTACCGGGGCGCTCCGGCGTAGGGCGTCACAAATCCTTCGACAAAATTATGCCTCAACGTTTACATTGTCCATCATTCTCGTGTAGCGACGTACCACTGACACGGTTATTAACTGCACTCTCACATTTATTATCTCCGCAACAAGCAACCTGCCCGCTTTGACAGACTTAAATAGTGAGTTGACTAACAGATCGGTAAACCAACGGCGGTGACACTAAATCCTGAGAGCTTCGTTCTATATGTCAAGTAAACATTCTAGCGGTCGGTGCCAGCTAATCCGAAGTCAACGTCATTATCTAGGAGCTGAATCGGATCTAACAATTCCGCTCACATCTCACTTACCGCAATTCTAATGATTTGCGGCGGAGGTCCCCCTTTGTATGCGTCGGACACGGTCATTCGTATGCACGTTGTTGCGCCGCTATCCCGGGCTGCATCTCCACGAGCTTCCGCGAGACTCCGATTGCTCTAATTGAAATTTATCCATAGCCTGTGGACTTGCCCCGATTCCCTCTCTACCTAGCTTTTTAATTCGCTCCGATTAATGAGTGCAGCCCGCATTGTCTCTGTTATGTATGCGTCTGATTATGCGATCTCGTTTACTGGATTGACGCGGGACGCGCCTCATCCATTATAGATTTAGCCGGGAGTGTATCGTCCGGCTGGATATGCCAGACGTCTGTGTCATTTCGATAATTGGACCTTCGATTATATGCCACTTGCGCAATTTACAAACATCTGTGCTAGATCCTTTGATTGGCAGCTATTGCGTCATCCGGATTTATACAAGTCCAATTAAGTGTTTTGTTTTTAATTAAATACAATGTGAACGGCTGGCCGGTCGCATTCATAAGCCTTAGCCGTTCATTGGCCCTTCCAAATTACAAGTAACTATAACTCAAACAATTCCTGGTTACGTCATTGATGATGTTTGAACTGTACGTTTGGACGTTACGTATCGAGATCCGACTCGATTAATTCGACGAATCCGAGTCGGCCCACTTCCTAAAACTAGACTGGGAGACGCAGATGGTTAAAATTAGGCCCGCGCCGAGAATAGCGTAAACTGCGAGCGCGCCGCGTCACCGCGCGAGCCGACCTGCTTTAGATATTGTGTTACAGTACATCAAATCAAATCGATGCTGCTTCTCCGCCATCACTCCCACAGTATTTACTACGCACGCGAATTAAGCCATGAATCATACCAATGAAAACATTGCACGAATTCCGAGTTTTAAAAAGAAACCGCATATAGGAAACTAAATGCATTCAATTGAATAAATAAAAATAGTACGTTAAATATATTGATTCGGGTAATATGCGTAGGTCAAGAAACTGATTGAAAAAATATCTAGAAACTAAAAATCAAAATACGATTAATATGATAACGCTAAGAAATAATTATTCCCACGTGGTCGGATAAAAATAAGTTTGGTTGTTTCAACGTTTCGTGAAGCGTGTATGTACCACACAATCACCTCATGATTGAAACCGTTTGTTATGAGCAATATAAATATTCGCGAAAGAGCATCGGTCATAGCTCTGTAACGTAACATGACAGCAGTTTTTGGAGTTTATTGTTCAAACAATGTTATCTTTGGTTATGGAAAGAACTCAGCTTATCGGTGAAGCTTTTGTATCGCGATCTGCGCCGTTTCGGCTTCAACGCGTTCCGACTCCATACCGATTGCTTGTAGTACATCTCCGCTCTATCTAGTAATGTCTTCACTAGTGGTCATCTTGAAATGGTATTGGATATGGTGCGGGGCGATGGTTCCGCGTCCATAAATTCAAACTAGCGTCCCGGTTGAGGTTCGACCGTTACCGCGTGGGAAATGATTGGGTCCCGGCCTCGGTCGGTAAGGCTTTGTTAGGACGATTGTCCACCGGAGTGGTGTAGATGCCCCGATAGGCTGTGTATAGTACGCCTTCGCCCGCGGTGACAGCTACGTGGGAACGCCGACCGGGATTGTGTGTAAACGCCATAGTTATTTGGATGCAATTGTCATTTTTGTTTTTGAAAATTTATGTTGGCAATTTTATGTCCGTTTTCAACGATGTAAACATTGTTTTGTTGTTTATTTAATTTTATATAAGCGGTTACAATGTGGCTGTGTAACCGGTCTTGACTTAACAATTCCTCTTTATGAGCCTGTACCTAAGATATTTCGTATTTTATGAACTCCTTTAAGTTCTTGTTTGAATGTTATTGTAGCAGAGCATTTATCTTCCAAGGCAAACAATTTCAGAGACATGTACCGTCTGATACGTTCACGTATATCCTATGCATAAGTTATGTTTTCCCCACAACAAACACTTGTGCACACAGTGGAATTGTACTTCCAGTCATAATGTATTCAACACGCGTCCGGCGCTAACTCCACGGTCATTCAGTACTGAAAACAAATCCTTAGCTTTTGTGACGCCGATCCATCATAACACTTTTTCTATAGGCCAGTATCAACGAGCTTTACTCAAACAAAACCTTTTCAAATGCAAATAGACAGTACGTGCGGATTAGTTCCGCTGTGCTCGTGGGAAATGTCCTAAACGCTAGAACAAGAATCTTTCAAAAGAGACTAATTGTCGTTTTGAACATTAACCTTATAAGGCCACCTACATAGACGGTGATATAATCGTCGTATTGGCTCATGGTTGCATTAGAATGAGGCGTAGGCGACGTCCTTCCACTTCGAGCGTCGATCGTGTAATGCCCGCGTTTGCTACACATACGGCGCGTGCACTCCTGCGCATGATTTATGTATGACCACTGCACTTGGTTCATTTAACTAGATATGTTCCGGAATTATTGTGTTGCAGACAACTATCGTACCGTTGCGATCGTGTCGTGAATCTCAACTCGTTGATGCGCCTAGAGCGAAGGTGATTTTCCACCATGCATAATTCTTTATCTAGTCTGTTTGTGTTTTCATCTTTTGCCGAAATGAGGTTGAATTTAAGTCAAGATTGTGTTTTTCTTTTACTGTTTAAGGTTTTAAGTCATTTGAGATCGATGTATTCGTCAGGCGACTTGATATGTACACTCATATTGCAGTCAACTTTGTGGTACTGTTAATGCGCAATCGATGCCTGTCACCGTCCCCTTAATCAGTTCACTCTCGCAAAATTACCTTAATTAACAAAGCGGGTCTTTCTTAAAAAAAAAACTGTATCAAAAAACCAGTTAAATTTTTTCACTAGAAGCGAATGTCCCTTTTAAAATCTGTAGCAAATTAAATTGGTTGCTTTTAAAAGGAAAGTATATTTTTGAAACCTGAATGAACAACTATATGCGTTTGTCTGGTCTGCTTTGAACCAAGTTCTCATATCTCTTGAGGTTTATATAGGTGCCTACTGCTTAATGGTGAATTAGTAGACGATTAAACCACTTAGTATAAGATTTTTCAAATTGACGGGTGTTAGACGAAACTGGAGAGCTATAAATAGTGAGATGTAGGTTGTTTTCGGATTCCTTTCATAGTCCAGTGCAGTAGCGTCATAGGCTTGGTTGCACAGATCCGATCGTAAATTCCTGACGATTTTCTTTGCGCGACGTTTGACACTGTCGCGACTCGCGAGCGATGAGACTTTAGCGTGTATGAAAAATTAATGTGCGTATAAATAAATTAAAAAAAAAACAACATTAACGAAGTATGAAAGACGCAGTCAAAAGATCCGCAGAATTATAACCAGGAAATGACTTAAAAAGTTTTAAATTTTTCTTTTGTTGTTCAACTGTTATTGGAAAAACAAAAACGCTGTTATAAACCTGTTCCGAGACCTCAGGAATTCTCTCGCAAGATAAATTCATATCACAATTTAGTCGTAGATAAATCGATTAAATCGTCTTCGTTTCGCCGCTGTTCGCGAATTTGAAACTAAAACGACAAGCGTCAGCCAATTTTATTGCTATAAGTAATCCTTTTGTCGTTCGACATTTAATGTGAACGTAAAAGTGTTGGCAATTACGAGAGGCTTTACCAAAAAGTAATTTGGCGTTAAGAAATTTATCTTCAGCTGTATCCTATTCATCGACGTGCGTTCCGATATTTGTTACTAACACGCGTGCGTACTTACATCCTCATAATGTTCGGTAATATAACTTTTATAAAGCATAATGATAAATCGTTTTTAAACTCCCTTAGTGTTCGTAGTTACGTGGTCGGTATGGTAGTTTTCTCACGTCTTTTGGCTACATTCAAACCCGTGTTTACGAGCGGATCTCGTCAAAAGTAACTTTTACACGTCAAGGCAGTGGACAGCTTTCAACTGGCTGTTACTTTTATGTCTCATTATTTAAAAAAGTTTCAACCTTGCAAAAGTTGGCTAACTGTATCAAATTAATGTGTAGGTATGTAATCGGGCTGCGGTGGGCAGCCGGCCGGTTGATCGATAACACGCCTGTTTATTTGAACCGTATCAATTCTGAAGCGATTCGCCGTAAAACCGATATTTAATGCATTTTTTTTAAAACACATTCGCGATGAAACGTGACTTGAATATTGTAATTTTTGCAATAAGCACTTGCATGATAATGACCATATTTTTCTCAATGAAAGGCACGCGTAGCTACGTAAAGTTTGGAATTCAAGAGTCGGTGGGTTACGTCACAATCTGCACCGAAAGTGGTCGTAAACTGACGAGCCTTGACAGCCTAGTATCGGGTTCTGTGATCTGTGAAATTGCGGAATAGTCTATCGGCTATCCTTTTCACTCTAAATCGCGTTAATTGTTGTTAGATAAGGACACAAAAGTCTCCACGCTGACGCTCTCACTTCCGCCCGCCCACGACTACGCGAGCGCAACCTACGCGACCTAACTTACTTTTTAAATCGCAAGCCGGTGGTCTCGTCGCCACAATTGTTACTGGCTGTTGCCAGATTTAAATCAAAATGTATTCGAATTTTAACATTTGAATTTTTAAAGTTTTGTGTGTTTGCGAGTGAGTGACGTCACTCCGTAGGTGGCGCGCGCGCGATAAAAAGCGTTCGCGGTTCACTTGGCGTTACACAACGTTTCGAAATGGCCATCCTCCTTAAATTATGACTTAATTCTGTTCTCTCTTTTGTGCTGTTATACGATATGTTTGGTAATAACGGTACTTCAATATCTACTTTGTGATTCGGAATGGCACTATTGCTCTCCACTTTATAGTTACGGATGTTGTAAAAATATTCATAAAACGCCGCGCCAATATGTTTATTCTTGTACAAGTAGATAAATAATACAGTGGACGATATTATAGTCTATGTTTTTATATCACATATACTACCATTTTCACGCTTAAAAGATAGTGTATCAACTTTACCGTCATAAATATCTAATAGAGTTAGAAGGAAATGTTTCCCAAGACGTATACGCGATCCGTAACTCAGTTCCTCGCAGTTCGAATCATACAAATCAACAAGTCATTAACATAAAACCATCATAAATAGTTGATGTATCAAAACGGAATGACGCATAGAATGTAGCGAGACAAGAGACAAGACAAACAAACAAACTTACGTGACTCGCTTTACCAAATCACACGAGACGCGAGGCTCAGCATAATAAAACGTTTATGTTTGCTATGTACATTTTGTTCATATATTTTCGCGTTATTTTAACTGTAAGTGAAGGTACGAAACGCAAAATAAATTTTGAATTTTGCTTTAAGATAGGTACAGTCACGAGCAACTGGCTTTAAATGGCTCTGTAAAAGTGCACCTTAATGTAAAAAATGTATTCCTATTTTACATAGTATGAAAAGTTTTAAAATTTAAATTAGTTCTCACAAGTCGTTTGCTCTTGATTATACTATTTAGTCTCAAAAGTACATTAGAAAATTGCAAAGTTTGAAATTTAATTGTACGCTACTGTAAGGTTTACTCTAATGCATTTTACTCATAATTCTCAGGCCATTAAACGAGTGCCATCCTCTTTATAGTTTTAAGTCCAACGATTACTGAAATTGAATGCATCGAATTAATTTTAAGGACTAGATCATTCTGTCTCAAAACTCATATATCCCGATCCCATACGTTTCATTGGTGCTATCATGTTGGTGCTGCTACAGTGACTTCGGATACATAAAGGGTGATCTCTTAAAAATTGTTTCATAATAATTTTAATGGTTAAATTCTAATATATATTTTTATAATGTAGTTAGTTAGTGACGCGTCCTTAAGGGCGGAGTCCTGTTATTGATACCTGTATGTACGTAACATTCCCAGTGTGCGCTTCAGTGTATATTTTTAACATTGTTTGTGATCCATCCAGAGTAACGAGTTTAAGGCATGATGTGTGTTTGAACGAATTTCCGAACGTTGACTGATGCTGTGTTAAAATGTTATTTTTTACTTCGTGATATCTCATTTCGCGTGGGTGTTGCACACGACAGCCACCTGTGATCAAAATAAACTGCTTTATAATGTTAATTAGCGAACAATTTAGCGAGCTAAGACAGACGTGTAATGAACGATTTACCATTCATTTATTTTCTAATATCTTAGTTGCTTTATTTATTTATTTTAGTTTTACGATTTATAAATTGTTGTGATTCAAGTTTTAATAAAGCATCAGTCGATTATTTGTTCAATTTTACTAGTATCCAAATTTTTATAAATGGCTAAGTTATAGTAAGTAAATTAAGAAAGTGCTAGTAAAATTGGATCTCGCGATTTTGACGTTGATACAATAATAAATTAATATATTAAGTGTTAAGTAACGTATGTATCCTAACAAGTGATGCGGTTGTACACTCAGCCACATAAATTACTAAATTGGCGTAATCTTGTAAATATTCATCAAAACTATATTTTTTAATTTTTTATTACAAGTCCGTCAAAATTATTAGAAGTTTGTTGTTGCTGACTGTACTTGTGAAGACTTATCGAAGTGTCTTATTAGTGCCTTATGAACGACCAAGTGAGAAGCCGAAGATTGTACTTAAATTAAATTATACTAAATGACTGTTTCTCAGTATTATATTACGGAATCTCTAAATGTTATGCCTCTGTGGTAGACATTATTAAATTGGTACTTAATTTTTTGAAGCACTAAGTTAACCAGACGCTAGTCTAGTATATTTGAAGGTTATTATGATTATTGATCACTGGCAGTAATAGTTCAAATATAGAATAATGTTGACACTTCCCTTTTTAATAATATTTTTTTTCATTGTTCTTAAGAGGAATAACGGCCAGTGCTGGTTCCTCGTTCAAAAGTGTTAATGTACTTAATGAAAGTAAAAGGCTCCGTCGTATCACGACTGCAGAAAAAGTGCTATTACTGTTGAATGATACCTCAATTCTCTTGTACTTGAATCTCATCCAAAAAGCGAAGTGTCAATCACGAAATTAGGTACGCCGTTGACAGAAACATTAGCCGAACGCCGAAAAACAAAGACAAAAACGTCGAAAACATATATTTAAATATGAAATTAAGTTTTTCGACGGGCGCTTATTGCTTTTCGAGACGATTATTCATGTTTCGCTGATAAATGTGCGACGTGCAATAATTCCATTCTCGTTTAAGAGCTTGTTCGTGTTAAGGCCTTTACACACACGCGGTAGCTACATGTATATTTTTGTATAAAATTTATAGCTCTCATTATAATATTTATAGTACACTTTTGACGTGCGACTTTATTGCGGCCCGCGTGTCTGTAATAGCTTGATATACATTATTGTAACGATGACTTGGAAAAACTGTTATGCAACTTGTAAATGATATTAATTCACGACTGCTCAGGCGCACTCAAAGTCAAAACATATTTATGTGAACGAGCATGGCAATTAAGCTGCCACAAAAATTTACAATGCCTATTGAAGAGTTAATATCGGAGAAGTTAATTAATTCATTTACACGTTGTAAATATATTTTCGGCTGTTTCGGCAACATAATACAATTGTGACAAACTATAATGAGAGTTGTTCAGAGACTCCAATGGTTGTGAAATGGTCGACTGTATATCATGGAGCTACGGAATGACTCGATGATTAAGTTTTACTAAGAGGTGGCGGCGGCCGGCGCGCCCCGCCCGAGCGCATGCGCCGCCGGTAATGACAATGTGATAGAAACAATACCTAAAGACGCTAGATCATTGTTACTGTAAAATACATTTTTTGTAAATATGTACAATAAAATAACATAATAAGCAAGGTCAATTGTAATACTAGATGCAATGTTGTACAAGTTTTTTCTATTTAAATATTTTTTTTGAAAGATTTAATCTACTCTATTTTTAATAAACTTATTTTATCGTTTCGAGTAATTTATATTTTGTGGTTGTACAATGTCGTAGATGATGAAATCGGAAGAGACATTACAAAAAATATATATATATAAAAAATAATAAAACGTTGAAAAATCTTATCAGGTTTTGTATTGTGACTTAGTTATACCTACCTCCCCATCCACTGTCGGATAATCCCCGGGAACTTGGTCTATGATGTTGTCCCGTGCCGGAACTTAAAGTTTCACCGAACTGTAACTTGCTCAACTATACTTGCTTCGTAGTATTTTTATATTTTTTTGGAACGGAAACGGTAAACTTTAACGACGGCACCGTTGAATAGAGAATGTAAATAGGGGCGGCGACTATGGGGCCCCAATTAAGGTTCAACACTATTTTATCGACATTCGGCACATCATTTAAAGGCCTAAAGTGATGTGCTCGCATTCGATGGAATTTTGTTGTATTTTAATATTAGTCGCCGCCAACTGGACCATATAGATCATCCTCCCTTCGCGTTTCAAGCTGACTTAACTGCAAACATTGTCGTAAAACATCCATTTGACATATTTAATTACGATGCATAATTAATATCGATGTTTTAAGGGGTGTGTCCGATGGTGTTTGGCGTTTATCCATGACGTGACCCGACCAAATGGGAATGCTCGCTCGTGATCGCACGCGGTCATCGTATCGATGCATTTTCGATTCTGTCGGTTGATAGTTTTTACAGTGTCGAAGCCAAAAGCTGTGCGTTGTCTCCATTATTACTTTCGCCGTTCGTACGCGAATATTACAATCATAAACATGCAATAATTGCTCAATGATCCACCTTCGGGACTGCGGACACCGCCTGTGGAAAGGCGTTCCGGATCGCTTTCTTTTGGCTTCGATAAACGTTACGTTTTAATTCTAGAATTTAAGATTGGCCAATCTTTTGCGTCTTGTGAAAATTCAAGAGAGAATTTTAATGAAGACGTCGCCAAGGTAAGTGGTTTTTCCTATTATCTAATAGTTTTAAGTTAATTTATTAACGACTAACTTTGTTGTTGAAATTTGCATTTTGTGTGTATTTTGATGTGCTTTTCAGGTATGCTGTATACAGGTATCAATACTTTTCAGCCTTAAATAAAAATAGAAAAAAAAATATTCTCAAAAAGACAAATGATTATCAAGTATCCAATGTTGAGTGTTTTCTCTAGGTGTTCGTTCAACAAGTTACATTTGCCAATATATAATTAATACATCATGTTTTAAAACACAATAAACATAAAAGTCCGAGCAGAAGATAAACAACACGAAACATATTAGTTTTTACGGTTTCACGCCGACATATTGTAATTCATAACTTCATGCACGTTTCTGCATTAAGTAACACCTTATTTTTCCACATTCATTAAATAATATATTAAACTGGACACGAATATTATCTGTGAAGGGTCAGGACTTAATGCATCCGTTTAAAATATTGTGACGCACCATGAATAATCTTTGCTACGTGAGGCGTTTCTACATAACGCTGACCATTTTCATTTGAGCCCACACTTTCGTTGGTGGCTGTTTAAAAGAAACTCACATTTTAGATAGAGGTGTATCTTTTTATGCTGGTCGAGTAATTTCACAAGTTGATCGTCATTTCAATGGGGTAAATTTATAGAGGAGGTTAGTGGCGTTCGTCTGGGTGCAGACTTTATTTGACCGTCAATCTGCTTGTCCAAATGATTGTAGTATGGAGATTATCCAGCTTATAATAGTACAATGGGCAATTGAGCCCGTGTGTATTGGTTTGTGTGTGGTCTTTGATATTAGTTTGATATGTTAATACGTTGAACAGAATTTGAACTTGAGTTTCAAATTAAAAAAACTGAAATTATTTGGCGATGACTTGAAATCAATGCCAACTCAAGCTGGAGCCCGGGAGTTAATATTAATTAAAGTCAATTTCGTTATTTTCTTAAAAGTTTAATGTTTGATTTTCGTATTTCTTATGGTGGCTAGCAGTTTTATTCTAGACAGATTTGAAAAAATCGAAACATGCGAATGAACAATTTTCCTATAATATACACAGTAGGAATAAATAAAACTATTGAATGAATTAATGAATTGATGGGAACCAAGTTTGTCTATCGATAGGAACCTACCTATTTTTCTTATCTATGAGAAATTAATGTTAGTGTTTAGGTCATATGCCCCTAAATTGCAAATCATCAGCTCTTCCGAAGGCAGGAGTTAGACAGCAAATTCAACCATGGTAACACTGAAAACGACTCTATTTCAATAGCAATAAAGCCTACTTTTCTAAAAACACCGAATACGTTCAGAAAATGTCACATCACTTAAGCAAACTTGTCCTATCATCGTAATTGTTTGTCCCCGTGAATACTTTTGTATTTCCTGAGCGTTACAGTCCCACTTCGTCATAGAACATTAGAACTTTCCCCATCTCGCTAAACTTTACTACTTCTATCCTTATTTTTGCTAAGTTTTCTTTTGTCCTGTCATCTTCGAAAGGCATGTGAATAACAGTGCCTTGTAATTTGTTTCCTGTTCTATATTCGGCTCTTAGTTAGAGATGTAAAAGTTGAACAGTGACTGTTGCTTTTAAAGTTTTGTATGATTGATTTGATTCTTAGTTTCTTAAATCGTATCCATTTAGTACAATTCCTCCTTGAAAAATAAATGACGAACTGCACATTTTTCTAAAGGGAAAAATATAAAATTTAATCATCATCACCCTAGTGTTACGGTTAGATCATACTATAGATAAAGTGGTTGCAAAAGAAAATAAGTTTCTCTTAATAAAACCAGTATACTTCTTGATCTCTAAGGACAATCTCCATTACAAGATTGATGAAATTGTAACAGTTAAACGAGGCTTATGAACTGCACTTAATCTCTTTATCCATTTAAAACCAAACAGTTTCTACTTACATTTTCTTCAATAAAAATGACGAATCGTTTTCAATTTCACATACATATGTCCGTTTCATTGTAACGCTCCATAAGTGTTGTGTTATGTTGATATATGAGTGTTGATTGTCACATTATGTAAATGTTGGTCAGTGAGAGCCGCGGTGGACGTGCCTGCAGTAATTACTGAGATTCCTACTTAATTGTATGTAGGTATTTGATGGCGATCTCTTCAGGCATCGCACACGTTGCGAATGACGACAGACGCTTTAGCATCATCTAGAATACCTACTATTTAAAATCTCCATTCTTCCTTTTAAAATACCAGCTATAACTTCGTGTATCCGAAATATTGCAAATAACCTTACTATCGTTTTTTCATTAGACTCCACCTAAAAGAATCCCGATATTTATTCAGTACCCTCAAAATTGCGTACATTTTTCACTGGTATACCGAACTCTCCATTTATAGCCGTCGCGTCCCGTTCCTGTTGCATCAAACTGGCACACGAGGACGCATCACCGATAACGTGGACACGTTATATTAATGCAAATTGCCCACCAACCACCGTCCTGGTGTTATCGAGCATTTTTATACGCGCCAACAGAAATACCGCGCAGCCATTACGACCGCGCGTTCCGTTGCGTTCACATGCGTGAGAATGATTATATTTAATACTCTTATTGTGTTGTTTACAAATCGATTTCTTTAGTTATAATGTTAAGGGATGAAAAACTGTTGAGTTACTGACGCCGTGCCGGAGTTATGGTTATAGCTCCGACTGTTGGTGTTTTGTTCGTTGGTTGATTGACATTTTTATTGCTCTGCCAGTGTTGGCTCTAGTGCGTCGTTGCTAGTTTTGAGACATACTAGACATGCTGGGTCACTTACCTATATGTAATTAACGGAAAAAGACCTTTTTTCATCTTATGTGATACTAAAATGCTAAAATTTCGTTTTAAAGATATATGAGTCAAACATTTTAAATTGATTATTCTGTACTGGTCTAGTGTCTAAAACCTGTTAAAAGCTTACGTAGCCGATTCTTAGACACATTAGCGACTGCGAAAATCTACGCGGATACGAAACCAGATTTGCGGGTCAATGAGAAATGAAAATTGCACTGTTGCATCAATAATAATAAATAAGCACTCTGTTTTTATACACAAAAAGAATTTTGGGTGCGCCTTCCACCGATTAGTCATTAAATATAATTAATACGTGTTAAAGAAGTGATATTTGTATCAATTTTGTATACTTTCTATCGACCCACGCTCTTGAATCTAGAGAATAGATATTCACATGTTCGTGTGGAGCCGAGAATAGAGATTATTGACTATCGACAATATCGAATGTTGTTGGAGAGAACAGTAGCTTAGCTAGGCTTAAGATCAGGTCAAGCTATTGTTAGTCTGTGGAGCGACCTGAATCTGTTACACGCTGCCGTGGCCGGAGGTAGGTCAAACCATCGATTAGTCGGCCGGTTAATATCTCAGCAGTGTCGATTGTTTGGACAATTTGAATGCTTCCAAGTCTTGTATACAGACGGAAATTGCTTGTTGATGCCTATTTCATTTCATCTGAAAACAATGCTTACAAACCAATAGCAATAAAACACATCTTCAGAGCAAGGTTTAAAAACTCCAATTATGAGATTTCTCTCCTTTTTATCGGCATTAGCCTGATCAATAATTTTATTTCTTACTCTCGTTCGTTCTATCGCGTCCACAGCCATAAATCCTGTCCTTACATGTCAGAACTGACGCATTTAATATTTACGCTTTGTTTTTCTGAGGTGGGATGAAGTATTACCCATTAAAAACTTATATTATGTGCTAACTACTATCATCATAGGTACCAACTGCTCTATTCAAAGAAATAGCTGTTACCTCGTAGTCTCAGCGCAACGATTGTTAATAGCTCGAAACGGCGGAAACATAAATCCGAACAAGCAAAGTTCTCGTAAATAACGACAAACATTGTTATTGTGCCCTCTTAACTCACAAACACATTAAATCTGATTCATACGTTGCTGCGCTGAACTTTTAGCAAAAAGTCATTTTGTTTTATATAAAAACGATGGGCGTCACTCGGTCAACTTGACCCGTTCAAACACATAGTAATTTTGGAAAGTTTTGCCTTTAGTCTTATATTTTCAATTATCTGGAGACTTGATTTCAATTATATGGTGGGGAAATTGACGGTTCAAGCCATCATTAAAATGTTGTTGGTTGTTGGGTGTAGTCGTATTTGCAGTGCGGCGCAAAAATCACATGGCTTATGGGAGCCAGACCAACACCGTAAATTATCATTTTTGCTCGTCCACATGCATGGTTGTCGAAATTGCGTAAGTTGATGTTTTTTTGTGGGCGTGTTATTGTGTGAAAAGTCAGGTCACTTGTTATGCTTTCTTTTTATTTCACAACGACGATGTTTAAATAGTAAAACTGTTGAAAATTTGATTGCTGATGAACACCTACATAATATATTTCCGAAAAACAAGGCGAGATAATGTTGGACTTTACTTTTCGCCGAGCAATTAATCAGCAACTACTAGGTAAGTGGCGACCCTAACTGCTCTATTAAGCGCACGGATAGTAAGAGATACGAAGAATCTATTTGACACATAACAAAGGCAAGAGAATATATTTTTTTTTGGGTCCCCACATAGTTCAATAGTACTCTATTTGTCATTGTAATACAATTTTAGGACGTCCAAAATCCAATTGTCAGCACACCATGATTGATAGTCGTAATTATACAGCGCGTGCGTCGCGCTTAAATGCAAAATAAGCTAAAACACAAGCACTTAGCAATTTCGGTGTTCCCTGGAACACTGGACGAAACAATTTGTTTGATGATAATATTTGGGCGTTAATTCGTTGGCCGTCAGCGATAAACATTGACGTACAGTTATTCTTAATAAAAATGTACGAGAATATACACTTCTTTTGGAAGCGAATATAATATGTTACTATAATTTCAACCTTAACGTAATTAGGTAAAGGTTGCTTTTACTTTCAAGTTTCTATTCGTTCCTGCCCACGATCTGTGTAAGAATCAATATGTATTGATCATGAGAACTGTCGCATCGATCAAGGTGGTCCGCAAATGTGCTACAAATCTTGATCTATTGTTTTAGATTAGACCAATAAGTACCAGCCTACCTAGTTCCTTCGTCCAGCAAAACTATAAAGCTGTGTGTAAACTGAATATTTTTTAACTTAGAATAAAGAAATGTAATTATCATTTTAAAAATGGATGTTTGTTGCACTTTAACGCAAAAACCACTCACCGGATTTGGATGAAACTTGGTACACAGATAGTTTATAACCTGGGTTAACACATATAATTAATTTGGGAATAGTTTTATATCGAGAATTTATGTTCCTGTTGGATCATTTTCGTTTTTTAGCGGGCGAAGCCGCTGGCAACAACTAGTATTATATAACTACTAGCTGTTGCCCGCGACTTCGTCCCCGTGGGTAGAAGAGATAAGTTATGATTTACATATACCTGCCCTATTTTTTTTCACATTTTCCATTGCATCTTCGCTCCTATTAGTCGCAGCGTGATTGTTTATAGCCTAAAGCCTTCCTCGTTAAATGGTCTATTCAACACAAAAAGATTTTTTCAATTTGGACCAGTAGTTCCTGAGATTAGCGCGTTCAAACAAACAAACAAACAAACTCTTCAGCTTTATATATTAGTATAGATAGATGACGACAGGTATAATGGCCAGGTAGCATTTTATAATGTTCTACTCATAGGTATAACAAATTCGTAAGTATGTATTTTATTACAAATGGATCAATTACTCTCCACGTACTAATATTATGTTGAATTGAAAATTTAGTCCTCTGAAGGGGTTTTTCTTTAAAGTTCTCAGTGTATATGTTATACATGTTATACACAGTTACTGAGCATTCTAATAACAAAAGAATATATGTTATAGTCTAATTTATCGGAGTTAGATAACGTGATATTAAACGAACATTTTGAACCATAATGTCTTATTATCTGAAATCTCTATATATCGCCCCCAATTTCTTTCTAAACAATAAATCCCTATACTTTACATGTTTACACAAGCGAAGACATGATGATATTTCACATCAATTTACCTATCAGATTCAATAAATAGCACAGCAAGGTAGAGAGTCCCCATCATTCTCGTATCGAATTTAACACAATAATCGTCGATCATGCGCTATCGGCTGATTAAAATTGCGGGTCAGATGTTGTTGAACCCACAATGAGGTTGCTTTTCAGTTTTATAGCTATCCCGGATCTGTCCGCCTTGGACGCAGTTTAGCTATCGTCTGGATTTGGTGTTTGATTTCGAAATTATCTTTTAGTCTTGAAGGCTCATAAAAAAAGTAAAAAAAAATAGCAGTTTATTTTAAAGGTGACCAGCATTTTGATCCATAATAAGTTAATGTTACCACTAGAAGAACCTCAAAACCTTCCTTAAGGTGCTTCTCATGAGCAGAAAGTTAAAATGTATTTGTCTCATCAGCAATTTTGTCTTGCCTATCAAATTATTTAGCAAAACTATTTTATTTATAGAATTTACGGGAAGTGCTCGATCAAATTATATATTTCCTGACTATAAACCCCATTTAATATCGTATTATTTAATTTTATCTTAACGTCTTTCCTGAATGTTATTTTAAAGTAATAATTAAAAACCATGTATTTTTAATTTTATTAGTTTAGCTCGACCCCTGCTGAGCGAATTCCTTCCTAAATTCTTATACGTATATTGTAATATGAGCTTAATAGGATTTTATATCTTGGAAATAAATTAATCCAAAACAAGTGCTAATCGTTGTTCACAAAATTCGTTAAATTTTATCATCGTCTCGATAATTTATTTGGCGTCTGGCGCGCATCTTTCGCACTTGTCTCGCGATCATGTGACTTTAGGTGCGTTTCGCGGTACGCCATCAATTTCACGAAGCTCCCCGATTTTTCTTGAAGCGTTGATTGAATCATGCAAATTAGTTTTATTTAATGCACTTTCACAAAACACTTGGGCCTTTTAATATTGTGGCGATTTTATCTTGTAATGTGCCGTTTATACTTATTATATTGAAGGTGAGTGCTTTTGACGACATGATTGACGCTGCAGTTAATGCCTGTACACCTATAACGTTTACCTCATTTCTGACAGTACAGAGGCAGACAATTTCCAAAATAGTGTTGTAGTATTAGAGTAATTACTAATAGAAATTGATTTGGTATTAATGTTCAAGGACTGGAAATATTATAGGAAGTATGGAACAGAATTATGTACCGACGTAAAAAAAAGGCTTCAGCCGGAAGCTTTTCTAATACCAAGGTGTATCCAGATGCAAAACTATGATCCGATAAGTAACCCGTTTTTTCATGTGATTTAAATAATATTAGCCATATGTTTAAGGAAATTGGATAAAAATAATTGATGGAGAAATACAACGCCTTCAATGAATATTTAATTAATAATCCTTTTACTTTACTGTAAAAAAACACGCTGTAATAATGTGTTATTGCTTATAATAAAAATAACTTACAAAATGTAAAATTGTTAAACACTATTTGTAAACTACGATCACTATCGCAAATAAAATTATGATATACTTCAACGCTTGTACTTGATACGACAATGAATAAATTATAATTTAATAGCTCTGTCATGCATAAAAAATAGGCACAACTTTGTCGATCACTTTATTTATTTTGGTATCGTTTTCCCTGTCAAGCTGTCAGTCCACGCGACGGACTGAGGACGGTAAACAGATGCCCTAATGACCAGTGCGTGGCTCCCGATAAGATTGTATCGATAGCTAAACCGATCTTATCGATATTAATTGTTGTTAAAATGTCAAGATAAAAACGCTCGCATAATTCGGAGGGCTGATTAATAGTGATAAAGTTGATCTGTTTCAAGATACACATGTTCTAGTTAGCTAACATCTTCGTTAAGGCTAATTAAACTTTAATTTGATCGTGGTACATTGTAAACCTTTTAATAAGTTCGGTTCATTTGGTTCACGTTATTTGCCTCGATTATATCGTTCGTCATATTCTTAGCATTCCATAGCTACACTGACGTTTCTTTTGCCCACCATGTCACAACGGCATGCCGTCATTTATCGTTAAAAGTAATTGCGTCATTATAACCCCATCTTGCCTAATATGAACAGAATAAGAAATAATGCTAAAAAATTACCGTTATCCATAATTATTCTTTTATTGACGTTGGAAAGGACAATTTAGTCTTCAATTTTTTCATTCGATTCTAATGACAATATGGGTGAGGAAATCGATTCGATCTGCATATGTATGCAGTATTTAATGCTTAATTACATATGTGTGGGTATTTATACTATAGTTAAGCCTCGTAAGTGTTGACGGCATTTTTATTGTTAACGTTTATCGTTTATGTGTGCTTTGACAGGGTCATTGCATATTTTCATTCATTTTTGACATTTAAATTGGAGACTGTTCCCACTTTATGTTGTTTATGGTGCAGTACGCCATTTTAAACTGTATTCCCGTTGTTTTGAGAATATATTGCTGCACAGTAGGTGTTAAGGCGTCGGTCGAAGAGCTTTCATCAATACTTTAATATCAGTTTTTTGTTGTGGAAAGTTATTGATTATATCGATAAAATTTTTCGCTTATGGTTTAAGTCACGTGATGGTATCGGAGCGTGGTGGACTGCCAGTTCTTCTGCAGCGGTAAATTTGTAAGGTTCTCAGTTTTTGTGGACCTTATTGTTCTTGGCAGTTTGAGAGAGATAATCGGAGGGTAATGGTAGTACAAATGTGACACGTTTTTGTAATAGGAATTCATACACAATGTCTTGTGGTACTTAAGAGAGAAACGTGATGGGATGTGTTTTGTTAGTAAACGCTTAGCTTTTAGCCTCGCGTCCGACATATAATTAATATAATAACTTGTTCTCTTCTATAACTACTCTGTAAACTTTAAACGTCTGTGGATTGTCACAATTGTTTGTGTAAGTATTGATTTTCTTCATAGTGTCGTTAGTCATAGTGGTATCGCCGTCACAAAATTGAAAAAAAAATATCTGTATAAGTAAGTACTATTAGTAAATAATAATAATAATAAATCCTGGGACAACTCACACACGGTTATCTGATCCCAAGCTAAGCAGAGCTTGAGTTATGGTAACCAGATACCTGTTAAACTTTATATATTTCTAAATACATACATATTATAGATAAATTACACCCAGACACCAGAACAAATGATCATGCTCATCACACAACATTTGTCCTGGGCGGGAATCGAACCCAACCTCCGGTATAGCAGTCAGGTTCACTAACCACTAGACCAACAGGCCCGTCATATTTGCCAAGTGTATCAACTCTATTCACTTGGCAAATATGTTACCTAGTCTTAAAAAAAAAGAGCATCTGTCTTATAGTATCACAATGTTTACATACAATACGAAACATGAATAGACGTAGTCCTACGCTTAATGATCATCGACATTGACCCAATTTAACCTTGTTCTTACTCATGGAAATGACCAAAAACCTCATGGTAGGTACCCCTGAGCGACCTTTCCGATCGTGTAGGTATATACTATACCAAGTTTGACATATAACGCAATTTATAATGAATATTATAGAATGTATCGATCGTCATGTCGCGGCATCGGCGTAGGCGATACATTTAATTGACTGTTCGTTTTGTGGGGTCTAAGTTATGAGCGGACGCGGTTTCGATTGGTGGTGTGACGTCATTGTATTGGTAAACATGTATTCTGTTACTTTAACCTGTTTTACTGTGTAAGTACCGCTATTTACACAGTGAACAAATTAGTGATCGCAATTAAGTGAGTAGATAAAAAAGTACAAATACAAATGCAACTTCAAGACACTCTTGTGTCAGTTTATTAAAGACGCCTTACAAAAGCATTAGTAAAGGACACTATAGCAGAAACATTTAGAAACCTTTTAAACTGGTCTATATTTATTTATTTTACTTTCTTAAAAAAGACAATCGGTCATAACTTGCACCACACTATCCTTGATACAACCGCAGCAGTGGGCGATGCAAAAAGGTGCCGCGCTACAAATATTGTTCTAACAATTTCGCTAACACGCCATACACACCTTTGGACATTTGTCATATACATAATTAATATCACTATAAATAATGATTAACTCTATTTTATGGTACTTCGAAGTTCTAAAACATTCACCGTTAGGTTTTAAAAAAGGTTATTTGTGTCGGTCGAGTTACAATCTGAGTGACACTTACGTCATTTTCTTTTGCACACGGCGTGAAACGAACTTCTTTCGCTCGTAAACTTTGGACAGAGGTACCAAACAGTTCATTCAGTCATTAGACAACTTGTATTTCCATAAAAGTTTGTTTTGGAATTATAAATTGTGTTGTAAATGAGTGAGAAAATACATAATTAATTTGTGAATTTATTGCTCATTTATTATTTGGATCCTTTTAGATTTTGATTGCTAAAGGTTATGTCAACAGTTTAAAGTTTGACTACTGTTTTTTAATTCTAAAGGAGTTGCCTTCTTTAGAGTCGACGTTTATGACGCTTTGATTTTTTAGAGTTTTCATGGTGTTGTTCAGTTTTTAGATCTACGGGAATATATGGGTCAGATAATAAACTATTCATACGAATGACACTACACGTCACACATACATCTAATTTGTTAAATTTGTGTTGACATTTTAAGTTACTAAATGAATACTCTGTAACATCGAAGGTATTAAGTGTTTGTACAGTCGTACGAATGCACGCGTGACTGTCGTACATCGCGTTAACACACCAAACGTGGCTAATAAGAATAACGTTAATTGAACATGTATTTGGCACCTTAGCCCTGTCTCGTGCCCAGTGATTTACTCTTGGTTTTTCTATGCAAAATCATTAAGAAGTTTCTTTCATTTCACATGAACAATATTTTCATTTTAGTTGCAGTTTTATTTTCTTCAATTTCTCTTAGTATAATATCGAATTCAGATTTACAATGAATAACGTTGGATGAAAACCAAATAACAAATGTATTCAGTTCTCCTTAACCCTTAATTCTATTAAATCCATATTTATCTCATCCGCTGACATCAAATTATTTATGATGAGTCCCCGTCAGAAGTCAGAATTTCGGCGAAAGCTTGAATATAATCTTATCTTCGATCGGAAATCTTTCGCATCACCCGTCCGTCACCAATAAACATGTCTTGATGTTGACGTAGCGAAATAAAGTGAGCAATGGACACAATGGCATAATTTGACGGCAAATCAAAATATGAGCGGTTATGTGGAGCAAGGCGGCATACACACAGATACAGACGATCGAATACACGTACCATAGAGATGTTTATTTAGGTTTCTTACACTTTTTACTTCAATATATTGTTAATTCGTCGACGATTATTATCATAATTTCGCAACTTTCGTACATTGTCGTCTAGTCTCATAATCGCCGTCTAAGCAACATACTTTTAAATGATTGTATATAAATACATAATATAGATAAATAGATAGATATATTGAATAAGCTAAGAGCTATTGCTTAAGATGCCAAAACCCTTTGACACCCAAGCTAGAACGTACTGAACGCCTAATTGCAAAGTAAATAATTTCAGTTTTCACTTCGAAGAAATATGATGGTCTAAAATATTTACCAAAAGAAAAATGCAGATTACAAATAATTCATGTCAAAGCTGTCAGTAAGACAACATTCAACAGATTTATTGAAAACTTACACACGTAGTGCTTATTTGTAGTACAAGTGTAACTTGTACCGGAATAAAGAAAAAGAAATTTAAAAAACACAACTTCATGGTTTATTGTTACGAGCCTGCTCATTAGCGCAGGTTTGCAAACATTTAAACTGCCTATTAAAAGGCTTATGACTGCTGATTCGATCTTTATGCATTTTATCTTTGATTAATGATAGTGTATGTACGTTTTTTTCGAGTCCTGCTATGAGCTACACCCTGTGTCCTCGCCAGCTGAGAGAAGGTAATTAAACAGTTTGAGTGAGCTATAAAAATGTCGGCTAACTTATGAATTTATAGAGGTGTAAATTGTTCCGCAACTTTTTCCTGAGAATTTTCTGACTTAGTTATTTTATTAGAACTTGCACTGATGCTCAATGATCTTCGTCTTGATAAAATAGAAAAATATTTGTAACTGTATAGCCTATGTTATTGAATGCCGTCGACGAATTTAGACTTATAAATTATTTTCTAGAACAATTTAAGAAGTAGTTTCACCAGTTTTGATTACAACAGTATTTGAACGACCGCTAGAAATAATTTCAAACCAATACCGCTTTAATTCGATTTTTATAACATCATTAGAGGTGTCTTGACATTTAAAGAATTATAATCGTTGCTCATTATTACTCAATAAAACGTTACTGTGTGTATGCACCACACCGTGGCCCATGTAATAAAGATCTAAGGAACCTCCCATGAGCTGATCCGGCCAAGATAACACTCTTCAGATCATCACTACAGATAAGCTCACAGATTTGAAAGTATAAAATGTTTGGACAGCTCTCGTATAAAATCTTTCACGTTCGTAGACGCACGAATATGACGTCACTCGACACCAATCAAAAGTAAACCTTAAAAAATCACATTAAAGTTTATTTTGTACTGCACAGTCATCATACGCCGAGTAATGCCCTTAACCAAAGAACGATGAGAAATACGTCTTAAATCTTTAGTAGGAAAGTTGAGATTCCTGTGGGATATCTTTATCTGGCCCCATCGCTTGACTTTCGCACGATTGATCGATAGTATTTTTTGCGGTCCCCTTTATTTATAAAACAATCGAACGTTCGATAAATGCTCGCCCGTACCAGTGGTAATGGTTCCACGAAGGAAAATTAAAAAACGACGCACACGTATCTGCAGTAGGTATAAATATTTTGAATATTTTGAAAGTATTCGTGGGCAACGTTCGATAAGCGATGCACCTGCCAAGTGCCGCGATTATGGCAATAATTCTGGTGATGTGTCGCTTTGGCGGACTCGGTTGGAAGCTGATGTTGTGTAGATGTGGTTTATTGGCTGCAGAAGTGGCGTGTTGAATTTTGTTACGCCGCAGGGCTTGCTGTTGTTCTCATTTATAAAAAAAGAGAGATCACTTATGGAAATTTTAATTAATCATTCGCAACATACTCATTTAATAGCTTTATGCAAATCTTATTTAAAAAATATTGAGGCAGTAAGGTTAAATTAAGTAATTTTTCGCCACGATATCTCTCTAACCTTACCTTTCCCTGTAATAGTTACTTAGTGTAAAAACTAAATAATAAGAGTGATAGTCCATCGAGTTCGCATAGTACGAAAGTGATTTCGAGTCTGGCTCCCAGTTCAGTAAGGTCGCAAGGAATCCACTGCTTGTCGTAGGTAATTGTCATTTCATTATAGAAGTATTCACTCAGGTTGTAACGCAGGTATTTGGGCCCAGTTTTTGGCTCGTAACGAAATTACCGATAATCGTACCAATCGATTCGTGATCGATGTTGTATTGTATCGATTTTTGTGTACTATGGTGACGAACCGGTTGTTAATTCGAGAGAGACAGCTGATTGTAGTACGCGGTGTTTGATGGAGGGAAAGGATATTTTTAATACTGTCGGATCTGGTAATTGGACAAAAGTTACTTGACAGGTGTTCGTTTTCTTTAGTTTTCAAGGAAAGGCTGACGTGTGTGCGATGTTTTGCAATCGAGTTGACATGAACTGTGATAGCGTTAAATACTTTCGCCAGTATTATCGTTGTTTGAGTATAGTTTGTTTGAGTAGATGAGCATTCATAGAGCTCATAATATAGAATTGTATTGCAGACAGTTTATTCCCGGGCATACATTTTCAGTATTTACTATCTTAACTCGTAACAGAAGTATTTTGTAATTTAATTTGCCAAATAAATGTAAGTTTTGAAGTAAATTTAGCATTAATAGAGTTTAGCCTTTTCAGTTATTTAACAGTTTTATAAAAACTGATTCTTAATTAATTGTTATCAAAACTTCATTCATAGAAAATTTAAACAAGGGTTTGTTGGTTAAGTTATTAAAAATCAAAGACTTTTTTTCTACGATTATTAATTTCCTATTACTTTCCCAGCTGTATCTCTTATCTTTTAAACATAGATTTAAGATATGGCTCAGTCGTCTGAAAACAGTTTTGTCCTAAAGCATTCTCTAGATAGGGGACTCTTAGGGCTCGTTCTAGTGAAGTAAATACCCTGATATGTTTTATTGCAACAAAAAGCGCAGGCCCCTAACACATGAGATATGACATATTTAAACCCCCAATAACAATATTTTAGTGTCTCATCATACAAGCCGCAACATAATTTTAAACATCTGACAATCATTTGCAACATTTTTTTCTGAAACTCTTACATCTATCGATTTGCGGGCACCGTCATTCAATCATTCGACCAATAAATATTTCGCCTCATGTTTTCATAATAAACACACATTTCATTTGTAATGTAACATTATGACATGGCGTCGCAATAAAAACTTTAAACGATGTTCGTTGACTACTCAACGTTGCGGAATTGATGCGATCGCTATTCCTCTTTCTGTTTGTTGGAAGGGTTGCTATTGCAAGTACCGGGTTATAAGACACTAAAGCGATGTATTATCAGATCCTACAAGATAACTGCATCTGGCGAATAGTTAAATTGATTTAAGCCCGATTTTTCAATCGTCAGATAACTTTTATCTGAGGAATAAAATGGCCGTTTGACGTATTTTCTATACAAAAGCTGTCAAAACGTCAAACATAATCATCGAATAAAAGATATGTGGCGATTGAAAAATCGGCTCTTAGAAGGATTTTGATTCTTCGAAATAATATTTTTTCCTTATTATTCCTTCCTTCAAGAATCTGTTCTTACAGACTTATTCCTACATACAGTATTTACTGTACATATCCCCAACCCAAATTCTGGCTACAATGTTCTACTTTGTCGAATGTAAAGCTTCATACAAAAAAAACCTCATAACCCCCAATATTCCTTACAATTGACATTTCAAAATTCAATACTACAGCGGCAACTTAAAGCACAATTTCTCAACGATTGTGAGACATCCCTATAGGACAGATTCATTTGTCAATGACACGAGCTTATTATGTAACTGGTTGTCACAGAAACAACTGACAACGCGACTGTCAGGCAACAAAGACAATCGCGGTTTAGTCAACAATCGTAAAAACATCAGCTTTCTATAGATGTACGTAGGTAATAAGATGTGTACAGCATTGATTGGATGGCCAGGTTTAAATTCATTATAAGGGATAAAAAATACTGCTGTCTTACGACACTTGAAGACAAGTGGGCAAAAGAATGGATAAGAACCAATAGAACAACGATTTTTTTAACCTCCGATGCAGAATGTCTGTTATTAAAAAAACTGTCAAAGTTTCATCATACTGTTTGTGAGTCAACCTGTAGCCTTCAAATCGATTTCCATGACTTCGTTTCAGTGCTCAGGACTTTTAAAAACGTTTTATTTTAATCATCGCTTTCTTACTCCTAATATTAGCTGAAGAAAGTATTACTTTAAATTATTAAAATGTACTTAACATCTAAAAGTAGACCATATCGTATATAAATTGAATACGTATGACTGACTTGACCTAGTAAAACGCTAAGCTTACTCAATTTAGATGATATCGTTACAGTTTAAGATCGCAAAGTGAAGCTGAATGCCAGCGCGTTGTGTCCATATCTCACGCATCTAAAGTATTTACTAATTAACCTTATATTACAAGCTTATTTTCATAATAAATTATGTTAATATCCATAATTGTGTTCCATTATTAAAGATAACACGGTCGATAAAAACAAGTGCCTAGAGCAATTAAGTGGGAGGCTAGCATAGGCTCTTATTAAAAAGAAAGTTAATTTTACGCGAATTAAACAGAGCTTTTTCATACATGTGATGTTACATATAAATAGATCATTTAGGAAAATTATCATACAAGTATTAAAGATGTGACAGTTGTTAATGTTGTTATATACTATTTTGTATTTTAATGTTGGTAAGAGTAAAATACATGATCTAAGGTAGTCTTCTGCACATATCTATACATATAATAATTAGTTTATATTTTCTATTGCATTGGAAGGTTTATAGTAAAGGAATAATGTGGAAGAAGTTATAAAAAAGGCATCATGTTTCGTAATGTTTGTCCTGTAAGACAGGTCTTTGGTGCATAGCCATTTATTGACGTTAGCGATTTCCGACTTAGCTTAAAGTGGTCTAATAGAAACGACCATTTACGAAGGAACGCAAGGTCCAAGGCCATGCTTTCTGCCACTTCAGCAATGAATCAATTATAATGCCTTTTTTGGTTTCAAATGGCTTGATGAACACGCCTTATTGATTGAAAACTCCCGGAGAATTTGTTGGAAGTCAGCTACATAAAGTGCGTCAGCCGCGACCAGGTAAACATATCACATCAAGCATCGATACAAAGCCAATAAATCAAGTTATGACTTAGAGTCCAATTTAGCCAAAGAAAGTCTAATCCGAGCGGCCGTAACTCAGCTTTCTAGGACTCACTTATTCAATTTACGTTCTACGCCGGACAAGAGTTGGAACAATAAGCGGGAGCTACATGGGCGAGCACTACCGACCATTACGTATTCCAAGCACGATCCTATCTCAACTCGGACGCGTAAGCTTACACGAACGGTGGAAACCATTAAACAACCTACAACGATGCTTTACTTCGCAACGGAGTATAATCAGTTGCGGTTTACGCAGCAATGGTGAGAGTACACAGCGATATTCCTGCCCACATATTCGCACCGGAGTCTCAGCGAAAACGCACTAAGCAAACGTCATTGGCTGATAATTGTCGCTCCCCGGCGCGGCGCCCTTATCGCCCTAGATAACCACGCTTCCATCTTATTGTCCATTTGTTAAGATACCACAATGCACTCGGAATATTACTAATTAGGCCCTGTTTATGAGCCTACCGGCCATTGTTGAAAGAATGAGATAGTTATCTGTTTGTTGTCTGCAAATGAGATTTGCGATGCCGCTTTGTCGGTTGGCAAAATTGTATGAGCTTTGTTCCATCTGAAATATTATCTGTAAACCAGTGTTGTGGACATTGTTTTTGTGGCAGTTAGCAAAGGCCGTACATTCAAGTGCGCTATCTGATGGCTTAAGGTAAAGCTTCGTTATGTGAATGCATGGTGCAGTTATGTTTCGAGTTTTTCGGGATGTGACCCTTGCTCCGGGATTTTGGACTTGTATTGTTGGAATGTGCTTGCAGTGCATGTTCATTGTATCTTGAAGTCTTAACCTACATACTTTGTCACTGTTGGCCAACAGTTGGTGCCGCTCTCGTTTCAAGTGTTCAGAATTTCAGACCACGAGTCTTATCTTTATATTATGTACACGTAGTTTGTCTGTACGTATAAGCTCCATTGCGATTTGCAAATTACAAATATTGGCTCCAGTTTGATCTGAGTAGGGAGGTTTTTGCATAGATCTATGATTTTTTACGATGGTTTGCGCATAAAGAAACAATAAACGCAAATTACCTACTCAAACCATAAAGTATGACAAACCTTTTAACAGTAACTTTTAAATATTTTTTAGATATCACGAACAAACGCAGCTTTATACTAAGTAACATGCGACTTTCTATCTAAATAATTGCAATAAATCACGGGCAGATGCAATTACTTTAACAATATCGTAATGTGATAAAAACGAACCAATACGACGTAAGAATTTATTACAATTCGGACGCGTATTTCTGCAAAGATTTACTGCTTAACACTTCAAGTACTCGCAAATAAAAATGTGCATAAAAAATCAATATACTCGTAATGACTATTGAAATATTCACGCGGGAATCGTAAAATTCAATTGTGGGGGTGTAAATGTACAACGAAGTTGAAAACTTTAAAATACGCACCGTTTTATTCTCTGGTTGAAATACGGGCTTCTGATAGTAGCGTTTGTTGGTGTACGTTGGACGAATGTTTGGACCAATGTTGGTTTCAGCTAGGGTATAGCGAGTAGGAAACTTTAATATTAGTTTTAAGTTCGGGTAGTAATGAAATTATGGAACCGCAATTTAAAATAATCTTGGCATATAGTTTTAAAGGTTTATAATATCACTTCATATAATAAATTGGAAATAAAAGCAATCTTCGTTAGTTTCACGAACAATATTATTAAAACTTCAACATTGGACAAACCGCAGTTCCTAGAAAAAGGCTAACGTTAAACACAAAGCAATATTTTCAGATAACAAAATCATAAATGTAAAGGCTTAGCAAACATTTGACCAAACGCCGAGCTCGAAGGGCTGGCGCAAACAAACCAATATTGGTTTTGTCGAAAAAACACGTCGCTGAATTTTACGTCGCCGTCTTGTCGCTAGATAAAATCGCATTTCGCGTTTATTGCACAATGAATTGTAGCGTTTTATGTTAATAACCAGCGCATGTGGGCCGAGAATGTCGAAATACTGACTAATCTGGCCGTGGGTTGCCAACGGAAAAAAATGGCAATTTTAAATTATACACGCTACCCACACCGGGCCGTGCGATGTGTATAAGTTCTTTATTAAACACTCCTAGATTTTTAATTACTTAATTATTTATTTACTTTAGTCCTGCGCCTACATTTTTTTTGGTTCATTTAAAAAATGACCCTGTTTTGTATGTTAATGGGAGTTTTGTTAACTTGTTCATAGATGGGCTTTTATGGTGATTGACCAGTTAGCAGTTGTGTAGTTCATATTTCATGTAATGATTATGATGTTTTTGGACTCCTGAGCTATTTGTCAAGTGCACCCACGTTTAATATAATGAGCTTACATGATCATCGATAGTTTAGCATAAATAATGAGCATCATTTCTAAGAGTTACTGTCGCTTGTTTTTTATTGACATCACCTTATTCATTTTCTGTTTTTTTTTTTGATTTATAAAACTTAAAGTCTTTGATGTGGATAATTATTTAATCGCCGCTATAATCCAATTGTACTATTGTATTAATTTTGAGCTATTTCCGAAATTTCAAATTCGACTTTTGAGGCGGATTGTTTTTTTCTTCCTATACTCGTTATTCGTATGGTATTTTAATTAGAACTTGTGCTCAGTGATCTCGCGCATGCGCTCTGCGGTATCACTGCATGTTATCTCTTCTTTCGTACAAACAATTGGCGGTGACAACGAACAATCCACTATCAGTACAGATACATGAGTATTGTTAAAAACAGGCTAAAGAACATCTTTAGGAAGAATGTTATTTAATCATTGAACCAGGATTTTAATGCTCCAATACCAAACATTGGGACAATTATAAGCTGGCTTTTTCTTTTACTGGATTCTTCAATTCGAAAAGTAGCCGAGCATTTGATCACCAATTTCAGATTCCTACTTCGTAATTAAGGTTTTGTGCATTAGGTTTTATTTAACCTAGGTTGTATTTTTGAATAGTTAAGGAAGTTGAGCAGTGCTTAACAAGCCGTTCATTATAAAATATGATGGATTGGAACTATAGATCTGTTAGATCTAGTTACTTGCTAGTACATGCATGACATTTGGGTTCCTCCAGCCATTGGCATTAAACAAAACATTAGTAGTAATTCTTCTCAAATATTGAGCATCGCTTATAATGAAGTATCGAAATCGATGCGCGAATCAATCGATTACGGGTATCGAGGTGAAATTACTAGTGTCGAAAGCCTGGCCGCCACCCACGTACATGTCGTCCTCTTATTAAGATATTATGATGTTGAAAGTTGTTTGTGTCCTGACGACGTGTTGGCTTATGACACTCTTGATAACTTTTTTTAAGAAACTATTCACGCTTTATTATTTTAATGCTTATGCCGCGGGGTTTTCTCAAATATTCAATTCACCAACATAAAGATACCAGACTCAGGACAAGCATTCGTAGATCTCTCTAACGCTTGGCTTCTCCTAGGCGGGAATAAAACCCGCGACACGTCGCGCATAGTGGGTCTGGCGTAGTGACCTCAACACCTCCGCCACCTTGACCTCAGTTAAAGGCGTCTCCCAGATTATAAATTGAAAGGAATTAAGAAAAATATATATAAACTCTAATGGCCTTCACATTCAGAGAGCACCTCCATGCGGAGAGACTCTTGGTTTCCCCATTATTGCATGAGCATGGTATGTGGATGAAGCGGCTTCCAAAAAAGTTGTCAATGTGCAACCAGTCTGGTGCGCCCCCGAGCCAATACCTGGCCGCCTGCCGTGTGTCCGCGCCCCGCTGCTTCGATAGCCATCAACAACCACCTTTACTGCAAAAACGTACATTCAGTCATACAGATAACAATAATTTGTCTCATTACCCACTAATTACGTCGATCTACCCATTTCTCCAAGAAAAAACTATTTGTCTACCATTTCTTTTACTGAACCATGAAATTACTAATTAGTAGAAATTTAAACATGATAGGACTTTTAATACTTCTTTTGGACTCGTTCACTTACTTAAATTTGTATTTTTAAAGAGAAAATTACGTTATTTCTGGCTAGCTTTTCTCCATACGAAAGACTTACAAATACACATAGTATTTGAAACAAATCTTTGATTTTGATGATTTTGTAAATGGACTCATATTTTGGACCGAGAAGTTTGCATATATTCAAGACGCAAAGAATACCCAGATATGGAGAATTTACGAATCCCTCGGAACCCAAAAAGTAGGTTTTGGCGTGGAGATATATACCACTTTGCTGTATCTCAAGATAAAAAGATAGCTCATGCTTCGTCATAGTCATTCAATCATGGAAAGGGCGCTTCGCCGTGAATATCCCATAGTAGGGTGAATTTCCCGGACCCAAAAATTGCGTGGCATCGATGAAATCGGTACTAAAAAGCATTGTTATAATGTTCTAACATTTTTTTTTAGGTAGATGACATAAAAATCTATCTGTAGCACTAAATATTTTATTAATATAATTAATAGGTTTTCCAAAAAAAAAGTTAAACCACATAATCTTTCATCGCCGTGTTTGTCCACGACTCACCTTGATGTATTAAAGTCATCATTGATCAAAAATGTATCATTATTTATATTAAAACTTAGTTTTATTTGGTTCGTGAATAGTTAGAGTATTGACTCGGAATACATTTATTCAAATATTTACACAATACAACGTATGGTTAATAAAAAACCATTTGTCCCAGAACTACCTTTCATCGCCATGTCCTAAACATATTTGAGAATATTGCATATTCTAACGTTTTGCGTCGCTCCCGTTTTGCGTTAAACGTTCCATATAAGTAACGTCGAAAGGCTAGACAAGGAACGACGTGTGTACGTGCCTGCGTTTTCGAGCTATAATTAAAAGTATTCAATTTTTTTGGTACTGGACATTTTTTCTTTCATCGCCGTGGATAGGTCTAACTTCTATTTCAATAAGTTTTTAATCTCGATTGAGCATTCAATACAATGCCATTTATATTTAGCTTATTTGTAAAGTGTTCATTACTGTGAATTATTACCAGTTTTTTAGTAAATTGAATTATACCCCTTGATTTTCATCGCCGTGCTCTCATTTCCGTGGTTTCCGTGGACAAAATTTGCTATGGCAATGAAAAAAAATACACGGGAATGAAAAAAATATCATCGCCGTGCCTTGTAAAACAGTTTCCTTTCATTGCCGTGGCCACGTGTTTCATTTCCGTGACTTATGTTTGTTTCGCCACTAGACAGGAATGTATCTATTTATAGTTATATTATAAAAATAATATCATGTGTGACTGGATTTTTACACATTATATTCTATTATTATTGCGTATAAATTAATAGTATTTATTTTTGTTTCAATGATTAACTTTATCATTTAAATATTCTTGTACACTATAATAACATTTCATTGCCATGGACGCCTGTTTCATTGCCGTGCATGCATGTTTCATCGCCGTGGCACGGAATTTTCAATCTTGTATATCTCGTTAGTTTTTTAAGCTATCTGCTAGATATTAAGCAAAACTGCATATCTGATCGAAAACTTGAGAAAACACTATTTTTTATTGTTCTAAAGTTGAAGAATAAAAAATCCACGGAAATGAAGATTTTTTGGACCTGTTGAAATTCACCCAGTAGTCACAAAATATTCAGTTTAAGACATCCAGATAAGACTACTATCTACTCAGAATAATCAAACGAGAAGTTAAGTTGGATACATTTCCATGTTTACACAAATGCTCATTCAGTAAAACACCTTGAAATTAGTCCAAGATAGGAACAGGTGACCGGGTGAAGATCTTTTGATTGTTAGCGAAGCGCTTCGATACTTTAATGCTTATTAAGCATTATTTAAATAACACCATCAATATACAAGTTTATGACCAACAGGATAAGGTAGAGAATTTACGAAACTTAATTATTGAGATGGTAATCTAAGACCCTAAAAATATTAATTAATGAATTTATTTAATTTAAACTATTTTAATGGGTGTTGAAGTACGTCATGTGTGCATTGTTTAAAGTAAGTTTTATATAATTATATTTTATTCGAACCTATTTTGCATACATATTACGTAAGCATTAATAATTATTTCCAAATGTAAGCAGCTGAGGTGGTTCTTGTAACTATAGACTAGTATTGGAATTGGAAATTAAGAAGTTACTCGCTGACTTGCCTTTTTTGTCATATAAATTGTTTCTAGTTAATTTCAATAAGCATATAAAATTTTATTAAAATCGGTCTATCCGTTTCGGGGAAACATGGTTACTATATTTTTGACATTTTAGATAAATATTAGTGCAGCTTTAGCACCGCGATTCCCCAGGCTCTCATCTCCAATGCTAGACCTAAAATGGTAAACATTACTGACTAGGAAAAATAATGCCTACCACCAATTAGGCAATAATAGTGCGCAGGTGACAGAAATCATGTTTCCCTATCTAATCACACATTTATATTCTTGTAAAGTGTCTCTGTGAATATATTATCTGTAATTATTTAATAACGTTTAAGTATCGTCCATTCATTACCCTGCCAGTTAATGTAAACAACATGGCACGAGATAACCACTGGTATTCAAGATTCGTTGAACAGGAACTATTGCAAGCTTACGGAGATATTTCATCAATGCAAAATAGCCGAAGCTTCATATGAAAAATAGTTATACATCGATGATGATATAATTTTAGAAATATTTGAAAATGAATAGAGGTGAAATAAGTTTTAGAAATTAATTTTCTCCACACAACTCAGTTTATTCTAAAAGTATAAGTGGTTATCGGAATTGTAAGGGCTTAAAGACTGACTAAGATAACGGTGTAAAACTCGAGGACAACATCTTCATGGATGTACCACAGGTGTATTGACGATTGTCAATAATATAATTGTCAATTGATTGTCAACTTATAACAGAAGCGAACTAAGGTGCGAGAGACGTACTTTTCAAGGCACATGCTTACCGGTCATATTTCACATATTTCTATTTGCGACTTCTACATATCTGTTCTTTTTTAACTGAATACTTTGCAACTATTTTTTTACTCGTTTTTCGATACTTACCTACGAATACGTAGTTATCATAATGTAGAGCCAATTAGGATTGTCGTTGTTTGATTTCGTATGTTGTTCGCACTTCGACTGGTCAACCCGAGAAGAAAAAAAGAAATGAATTGGAGAACTAATGAATTAAAACACCATTTACTTTTTTTACTCCCTCATGAGCAACCGGACATAAGGAGTGTACACACAAACCGTGACGTCACGTGTACTAGAATTTAAACTATCAAGTGTTATAAGTAAACCCAAATTAATAGAGTATCGACAACGATAATTATATCTAAGTAATTAATTGCTCGTTATCAGCATGTAAACAGGCTTTATCATTTAGTTTATAGTGTTTAGATTGTCATAACGTCACTGCACGAATCGGGAATCGTTTGTAACCGTTTATTCAGATAATATGGGTTGTAGATAAGGTTTAGTAAGGGTTTAGTTATCTGTTATGGCTACTGATTCTATGAACGAATGTTATTGTAGGTGGAAATTTAAGTGTACGCGAATATTAAATGTCACTTATGCAGTTATGAGCAGATGTCATTGCATTTTTAATTATTCCCGAAATTGTGTCTTGCCATTTCTCTCTTATCTCTCGTATCTCTTCTCATATAGTGACGTGAATTTGTTTGGAAGTTTTTTTTTTTTTGGTAGCTCATATGATTTGTTTGGGCAGCTTATTATTTCAAATTATTTTTACCGTAACGGTGGATAACTGATTCTCAAAAGTTCCGCCCTGGCGTTTGCCAAGGAGCTTTCGAATGCAGCATTCTTGGTGTTAATTTACAAAACCGAATCTTGATCACCACGGTGAGTTCCAAAACTTGGATTAAAGCAGTAGCGGGATGATATCAACGTATACTGAGTAAGCTGGCTTCTGATGGCTCAGGACAGAGAATCATAGAATTGGCTTAGGCAGTGCTCATAGGCCTTTGAACGGCAGTGGGCTATATAGCAAAAAAAAAAATGAACCAAATAAGGCTGTTTCTCATAAAAAATAATCCGTAGTGTGGATTTTCAGAATTCACAGGTCCTACTTATTATGGTAATACTAGAAATGTCTGTCTAATACCTTTTCTTGCGACAAAAAGCATTCTATTCAAAGTACACAGCTGCCATGTTTTCCTACCGGTTCGTTTGAAAACGTTAGCCGTTTAATTACACAATTGCTAAGTTTTTACAAATTAACCTTTTGTATCCTCTGTCACATTGTGGACGTGGATCTGTTTATCCTGTGGCAGTTGTGACGTAACACCTGTGCCCCCTACTAAGCGAACTTTGGTAAACTGTCATCGATCTTGACAGTTTAGAAAGGAGTTTTTATTGTCATTTGTATAGACGTCAGTTGAGCTCTACATATTATAATGTTAATAGGTTTAATTAGTAGTTTATAGTTTATAATTTCCTTTCTTGCTATTTCTGTTCCACTGGCATTAAAGCTTCTTCTACATTTCTTCCATCTCTCTCCGTTATTCATCATCATCTCAGCCTATCGCCGTCCACTGCTGAACGTATGCCTCTCCGTTATTACTTGGTGTTTATTAGATAATTTCGCAATAGTATTTATTTCACGATCAAAGTGATCCTTTTAGGGATCACCTAATTTTAATTACTTGGTCTTTGTGTTACTATTGCTGGGAAAAATAATAGCATACTTAATTCTCGTTGTTTTAATATTCTTGTCAAAACCATAAATAAAACTTTAGCTGTAATTTTAACGACAAAGGCGTTTCAATTAAGATCAGCGCGGAAGTTCCTCCGCAACATGTAATAATTCATATTGATTTGACACGGCAATGACTTAATTCTTTCCAGTGTGAATTGAATTATCTTTATGTAATGATAAACTCAGTAACGACTGATTGTGTAGCGGAAGGTCGGGTATCCTATTTGACGTATTGTCATGTACTAGATGAAAAGTATACAATAGCTTTGTAAACCAATTATCGAAAAAAGAATAATTATTCTGACTAGGAACAAGGTATGTGACAACCCTGTGTAATGACCCTTCACTCACCAGCCAATGCAATAAACAATTGTCGACATTCGAAATGAAACCTCTTAATTCGTATCCAACACAATACAAGCATAAATAAAACAATCCAGTATTAAGTCTCTAGCTCCCTTTAATTAGTTACACAATCAACTTTCCACAGTTTCATGGAAATAAGATTTCACGGGTAATTATCACTTTTGTGCGTAATATTTTTTTTCTCTGACACTATACGCGTCAACACCATAACTCACAGTTTAATAACACGCCGGCGGTCCGTCCACATTATTCTTACGCGAAGATGCGCAAGAGTGCGATATTTTATCGTTTGGTGCAAGTTTTATTTGATAGCGTGAGGTTGAATCTTTAAACCTCAAATGCGCCTGACAATGTGGTTCTTATAGCCAATCTACTTCTGTTTTTCGATATAATTTGTAGCATGCATTTAGAAACATTATCTACTTGTTAAGATTTATAAGACTTATCGTCGTTCGGTAGTATTCAGATACAAGGATAAAAATAGTGTTTTCGAGGCTTTTTACGAGGTTTTGTTATCTCTTCATGATATCGAAAAGATTTGTCTTACATTTAGGATCGGTAGAAAATGGCGGTCAAAACATGCACATCGGAGGAAAAGGGACTTCCATAAAGTCGTTGCCCCCGCTACAGGCCGTCGCTCAGACCGCAGCGTAACGCAACCGTTCATTAACGTACGCGTTTCGGATAATTACGTACTGATAAACCAAGCAAATTGTTCGCGAATTATCTTCTCCGGCCGTGTGTGATGAATATCATCTTGTGTCCCAAAAAATCTTTTTTTTACTGACAAACTGTCACTGTAATTGTGGTAGTGTTAATTATACAGTTATTTTGAAAGTTTTATGATGTATTCAATTTGTCCATCATTATGATCGGAGCATGCGAACACCATGACATTAAACATATAATTGGTAGAAATTATTACCGAGTATTTATAATAGCCTTTGTTAAGTTGTATTGCGGATCCGCTGCGGGCCTACACAATCTGAAAGCGCCATTGCTTTCGTGTAAATTAATGTTTGTAAGTTACTTTATGTTAAATGTCCATGAATAAAATGTTAAACTTATTCAATCTCTCATTCCCACAAAGAGGATTCTGAATGATTTCAATCGGCAGTTTTATTTAATGCAATTGTTTTACATAAAATTTTATTACATTGAACGACTTCGTAAGCATAATTAATTCGGGTTTCGAAATAACCGTGCAATGTGACAGAAACTAAATAAAATTTGTGATCGATACGTGTACCAATAAAATCTTTTCGCGAAACTGCAAGTAATGGCGGGCCAGCGTCAAAATTACGCGTCAATCATCGGCTACTCGTCTCGGAACCAATTATTGTGACACGTTAAAAATCAGGTCGAAAAAATCTCTTCATACTGAACATACATAAATATAGCTTACTCACTGACATTAAAGTTGAAAATTACCCTAGCAATGTCCATAGCCCCGAGTTGTTTGCCCGAAAATCATGATCTGATGTTCTTTATGCCCTCTGTTTACTTAAAACCAGCCCATGTTAATTATCGCATCCAATTTAATTTTATGCACTCTCCTGCTTTTGTCCTTGTTTGTCGACGTTAGTTAGAGTGAGAGGGGAACTGAGGTGATACATATAAATCGACAATGTAAAATTTTACGATATAATCGCTGGAAATTGAACGGGTTCGCTACGGTGTGATACAAAGAATAAACGGTTCACGTGTAGGAGTCCTTTTGGTTTTTGTTTCAGTATTAAAGGATGGCACAAATAAACTCGAAAGCAAATTTAAGATTCAATTTCAAAAACCCACCTGACTTTGAGTTGATAAAAAAAAACAAAAGAGTTTTCAAGGTTAAAAGAAGTTTGTGTCTAATAACTAAACAGCACTCGGAAGTGATGTAGTCAAATGATTCTACTTTGTTTCTTGCTAAGCGCCTTCCTATAATTGTTGTTGTCTGCAGAACCAGAATGGAAAACACAATACGGTCCAGTACGGTTCGCCAACTGACCGCCAGTTACTTACGAAGCGACAAGTTACTTTATAGTCGGGTCCGTTTGTTTAACTCTTCTAAGGCTAACAATTTGATCAAAATTACTGCTACCCTAACCATTGTTACCTTTACCCTAGATCCTTACAATATATTATTCCCAAGAATTATCCTCGTTGAAAATACTATTAAATCAGGCACACAAGCGAATCCGTGTAAAATGGTTGTAATAAATAACAATACAATATTTAGGTGTAGTTACAAATCGTGTCGTTGTGTCGTCCGACGCTTTGTCGCGGTCGTGTCGTGTCGGTCGCATTGTTGCGCGTGTATAGCGGCACTTATGATGATAAATGTACGCGGACATATTGTGCGCGCGCTGTGTGGCGTGCGTAGGTACTGCGCGCAGCACAACGCCGGCTATTGCGATCGTTTTGACGCATTGTTGACTATGTTGATATCAACTTTAACGATTATATGAAACGAAAGTAAGGTATCAATATTGAAATTGACGCGTGTACGCTTTGTAGCATAAAGTGATTTGATCGAAACATGATATTTAGTGGTAGAATTTCATTCTATCTTAGAAATTTGACTACTCATAGATACGACAGTAAATGTAGTAAAATTTCTCACGTACCTAGAGAAGAAAAACCTTTAAAGGATGTATGATGTTATAATTTGAACTTTAATCATTTAGATAACAGTAGTAAACTTAGAGCGAAATTTGATAGTGACAAATATTTTTACACTTGCTTTAATTAAGTATACTAATGGCGCTTTTAGTTGCGTCACAAGTCATCTCCACAATTTACCATTAATATAACAATTGACGCGTGACTAAATAACCAACACAATAATAACTAAATTATCAATACATAGGTAATAAATCAACAATCAGATACTACGGAATCCAGCCAGGTGCCATGTTAACTTGACAATAAACAAACCAACTTATATTAATAGTTATAAGTAAAGATTTTATGCTAAACTTGTTTACTAAGTAGGTGCACGTGATAGCTTCATGAATGGCATTCCGAGACTAGGTAATGCCATCGGGTTTATGAATGAGTAGGAAACAAAGAACTAACAAAGACTTCACCTGCATTCATTAACTTTGATTTATCACTTACTATAAAAGCTGGAAAGAATTTACTTTTATTTTTAATCTATTTTTAATAATGAGCAATCGGATCAGTATTACTTAGCTTGTAAAAGTAATGTGCACTACAATTTAACATCAAAATAACCTGTCCATAATGACAGTTGTACATATTCGATTTTTTTTGGCTTATGATAATAGCTTGTGTCGACGATTCCTTTAAAATGTAACTATAGATAATTAATTTCGAAAAAATTTTTGAAATGTATATTTTTGCTGACTGTACTTCTCGTGTGAATGGATTTTTTAAGTAACAGTGAACAATATGTTTTCGAAGGTGACCATACTATGTCCAAGACGCGTCCATCATTCCGCCTAAAGGACGGCGTTATGTAAAAGGGACATTTATCATTTTTATTCGGGTTATAGATTGCTACCTTATGCATACTATCCTTCATTTTACTATCCCACTAATATTATAAACGCTAAAGTTTATATGTATAAATATTTGTTCTTCTTTCACGCAAAAACCACTGAACCGTTTTTAAGTAACTTGGTACACAGATAGTTTATAACCAGGATTAATACATATCGTAGTTTTTATGTTCACGTGCGATCAGTTTCGATTTGCAGCGGGCGCGTCCGCGGACAACAGCTAGTATCATTATAGAGCACATGAGCATGAATAGATAGAGTTCTTTGTCACAAGATTATCGGTTAATACTTTTCACCCTAAATCAATAGCCAACTGGTTTAAATAAAACCTTTAAGACAATATAACAGTTACGTACACATTGCACCTGTCTTTAAATTATAGCGTATACAAATGTATACCGCAACATATTCCCCATGAATTAATAGATTTTATGCAGAAATATTCAAATGGGCACAAGTGTCTATTGCGCTGTTACACATGTCCGCTACTTGAGTCTTGGGTATTATGCAGACATGCTTTAAGGGTAAAAATGTGAGTGTATTGCGAACGATAATTATATGGACAGATATTGATAATTTATTGAAGATTGGACAAAGTTTTTTTTTTAATTTTGAGGGTATGTACAAGTAACTTTTTTAAGTCTTTTGACTGTAAAGGTTCATTAGCAGTCGTGTTAATGTAATTAGGATATCTACAAAAAACCGTTTTTTACTATGTCTCCAATTTAAGAATTATTCTTGGTGTTTAGTATATTTATTTAATGAGTATAATAAAATTATACCACATACGTCGTAATTACAGATTCTGCATTACGGCATACTCCGCTTTTTGGTCATTTGGAATCGCTTTATCATATTCAATAATTATAGAAGCATTAGGCTACTGCACAGATTTGTCATTACTTAACCAATATACTCAAACATAGAGCAACAACACTTATGCGCTTGAACACAAACATAATAATCAAATCATGCAATCGATTATAATCACAGTCGTATTTAATATCGATATTAATAATCGAATCAGGAATCGAATCAATCATTGATTGGTCAGATAAAGTGTCTGAGTGTAGAAATTAAAGCTGTTTGTTATATTATTAAGATAATGTGGACTTGTTAGCATGCGTAACCACGCATTCGTTTACATAAATTGTGGCTTTTCATAAATATTGTTGCACTTAATTGTATCTATTTTCCTACTTTGTATCCTTGTGTGATTTTGTTATATAAGTAGTCTATTGTTGTTATTTCGAGAACTTGTAGGGACAGAAGGAAGATTTTTTTTTTTTAAAGAAATCTACGAATATGTCGATATTTAATTTCTTTACTCCCCTTTTTTTTCTTTTACAATCCTTTTGTCTGAAGTTCTATTTTAAGTTCCCTTATACTGACTGTCTGCTTATATTTTATTTATATATTGTATTTAATATGTTTATTATATATTTCCAGGTCAGTATCATCATTCATCATCTTAAAGGTCTGTTAGCATGAGTGTGATCTGTGTTGTAGTTATCATTGAAAATAGTTAAAGAAGTTATTCCTAAAAATAACCCAAAGAGCTATACTGAACCAAGAAGCCTTTAGGAGATTATTTTACACTGAGTCGCAGGTTCCTGTTTGGCTAAAATTTTAAAACCATCATAAGTCATACACATTTATTTGACCCACAATTTATAACTGTAGGAATTGTCTAGAATTTATATATTTACACAATAACAACAAAGATTTTTAAAATAAACGTCGAAATGTACATTTCGGTTTATTAACATGAAAGCGGAGGTTTAAAAGTAAAACTAGTCCACTCTCTCTACTCCTACTCAACTACGTCACCAAAAAACAATATCGCATCACCAAAATTTTGGTTGTTTTCTGCATGCAGCGGTCCATTTGACACAATTTCACGGGCACTACACGACTCGGCCTCTTTTCACCCACGCCCCGCGCTCGCCTCTCCTGCCAACTAACTGCTGTAGTTGTGCTCATTTTTGTGTCCAACATCGTTTTTAATGTTTTTCATTTGTTTTGCTTGTGCTCGCTGATTTGAGTAGAACATTTCTGACGGTGTTTTTGGTGTGTAAACAAGAGTGTTTGATAATGACTTACTACATTAAATAGGTAAAAAGGGACGATATTTTAGAGATTCTATTTTCACCTAAATTCATAGTTACGCTAAATAAAGTGATCGTATTGACTAATTGCTTGTCCTACTAATAGTTGGCCCTAATCATGACCTGATGCGGCGGTAGAGTCACGATAAAAACTTGTATCATTTAAGTATGAATCGTCCTCCTATGAAAACAAAACATCCATTTTTTTTCTACTTAATATTTATAAACCATGCAAACTATATTCTTTAGTATTCCAAGACTGTAGTTAACACTGTTAGCACTACATAATCTCTGTATCACACACTATTTTCTCATGTCCCTCGGCCTATTTCCCTCCAATTAGGATAAAATGGCGGGTATTTAAAATGCGCCGGTAATGGCGGCGCCTGAGTCTGCAGATCAAGGCTTAGCAATTACATCGTAATCTGGGTCGCGCCGTGTGCCGACGTGTGCCACAATACGATTTACTTGAAGTTTCAAAAAGCTTTTAGGTTTTTGGGTTTTTTTTTCTATTTCTGTTATTTTATTTTTGATTAAAAATCAGTCAATAAATTTTATATAAATCTAACTATGTTCTCACGTACAAAGAAAACATGTTCACACATTTGATCTAAATACTAAATATTTACTAACAGTAATTTCTCTGTTATGTTAGAGTATTATTTTTTCTACTGTACTATATTTTGCAAATCAAAAGCCCGTATTAATAGTCATGTTTCATGGAAGAAATTTAATACGAAACAATGGTAGTTGTTACAAAAACAAGCCTCATTTAAAAATACAACATACATTTATCAAAGTCAAAGCGCATTGGCATGAGTAAGTGTTAGGTTGCGCGCGTTGAAGTCGTTTACTTGAAGAATAACGTCTATTCGCGACGGGGACTCACAGTATTAGTTGTAGCTAGTGTTGTACTAAAATTATAGATACTAGTATTTTAAGAATACTCTTATTTTCTTAATGTTATTAATGCCAAATAGGTACAGTTAAGTATACTTGAAAAGAAAAGCATTTATATTTTCTCTGCAGACGCTGTATTGTGTATAGTGCGGTTAAAATGTCAAATTCTGTGGTCAGTCTAACAAAATTATACCGATTTGTTAAAAAAAGAAAATATTATATTTTATATTACAGTTTCTAATAGAAAAAGATCTAGAAATTAAATAACGACTGGTACTTATAATAGTTAGAGATAATTGAACCAGTCTTATCAAGTGTAATTGAAAGACTTCAGATTCTAGAGATATGTCGTAAATACATAGCGTAAGTGGTCCCTTCATGATATTACTTAATGATAAACAATTGCAAGCATTACTAAGTCAATACCTATATATTTACGGGTACATTGATACAGCGGCTGTCCAAGTTTCATGTTTTCAGGGGTTATTTATGTGAGCATAAGTTAATATCACTGTAACTCTTGAACGTTTAAACCGATTTTGTATGACTTTTTCGTTGGTATAAAAGAACTTTAAAAAATTGCCAAATAAAGGCAATTTTGGTGCAGATAGTCGTGTTTATTTTTTTTATTGTCTGCTCGTGTATAATTTGATTGTATTCCAATGTTCTCGATAAACTCATTATATCTGACATTCCACTTAATTTCTACTTGAGTTAATCGGTACATACACCCAATAAAACACGTATACAATGCTTATGTTTGTTCATTCGATATTTTCGTGACTTGCTTCAATAAAACAAGCAATATACTGATTGAAGTTACTTTATTTACGTTATGCGAGATATTTATTGTGAGGCACGGGATTAATTAATGGTATGGCCGAATTGTACACGAAATGAATTGGACTTTATAGCGCATGTAAAGTTATTACAACGGCTTTTTGTTTACGTGATGTATTAAGGAGAATTTTCGTCTTATTGTACTCGTTAATGGCAAATGAAAACTCATTATTCGGTACGTGATGGCAGATTTTGTTTTTTAGGTTAAGGTTGGCATTACCTAAATATTTGGCCGTTTGTTTTTATGTTGGCAGCAACTTGTTTCGATATACAGATTTCTTTTTTTCTTAATTGATTTAACGTCTCTTTTTAGATAGTCATAAATAACTTTTTAGTCTATTACATGTTAATTATGTTCTGATTTGGTAAGTTGCAAAATCTGTCGCGTTTGGACTGTTAGTAGGCGAAGGCCCTGAAACGGGCATAAAAGTCGACCTTTTTATTAATTATGTATTTAAAAACACTAAATAAATAAAATGCATACTTTCTTTACCCTTTTTTTGCTAATAAAATCTAAGAAAACCTGTTTTCTTGTTTTTTTTTCTTCCCGTATCTCTTTCTCTGTATTTATTTGAACTGTATTGCATGTGTTAACTTTCTCTAATGATACTTACATACAAACTTTGTAATGACGTCAGTTGTTATGATTTCACGTGACCTGTGACTAATCAGCAGTGCAATCACAGAATAAGTTCAGAAGTGTCACTCTGTTCATGTTTGTTAGCGTAGAACGAGGACTTTTCAGTACTGAGATTTAAATCTATTTTGGTATTTATTTGCTCTTCTTGTACATTATTGATGTGATTATGTTAGAAGAACGCGAATTGTTCTGTAAATAGTGATTCTAATTCTGAAATATCCAGAGCACGTGAAAATATATTCAACGAACGTTCCTAACAGTTTACAACACAACGACAACTTCATGAGATTGTGTACGACAATACACAATCTCATGAACTTTCATCATACATTGGCTGCTTATTTCAAGTTTTAATAACACTTAATAAACAAAAAGCGCAATGGATGCTGATTATTCAATATTGGTTGTTCAAAACCCGGGGGTCTACTACCACCCCGTGACGTAAGGCTGTAGTAATTGTGGGATAGAGATGGTCTATAACTCATAATGCGTTGCCTCGCTCACTCAATTAGCCTGCGTTTCCACCAGAGATAATGTGTCGTGCGAGGATGTCCGCCGTTTCCACCGGAACTGTTCTGACCGAGGCGAGATTAATGATGCGGCTCTATTGTTTAGAGTTACGCATCCTCGCACATCTCTGGCGGAAACGCAGCCTTACAAGTCTTACGTCTTGAGGTACCCCTGTACGGACCTTCTCTTATATTCTAACTATGGATGGATCGCAATCTAACACGCACTTCTTTTATAATTTGATAACAGGATTTTCATTTTCTTTGCTTTGTCTAACATTTAACAATATTTTCTATTTTCCCCTACAGAATCTGGAATCGACCATCAAGAGGAAAATTGCTAAGGTATGTGCTTTCTCTTTCTATCAAACGACTACACTTTTCTTTTATAGGAAACAAATATTGAAGTCTCAAAAGAGTTAGGTTTTAAAAAAAAATAAGGTTAACTTGATGAGAAAAATTAATGACCGTTAACGTATATCTCATTTTTTTACATAAGAATCTTTCGTTCTGAACTTCGATTACAAAATATATCGTAAATTGGCCATTTAACTTAAAAGAACAGAACGAACTGTATCTCAAAACTATGAAATATAACACCAAAAAGGAGAAGGTTCTCAATGCGTCTATTATTTTTTTGTTTTTTTTACTGCCCTGTTTCTGATAAGTGAAGCGATTTAAACGATCGTTTTTTCATGTGACGTGACACAGCTGTTATCTGTTTTCGTAAAACAGTTCATCTCAGTAGTTTTTATTTAACATCACTTGGTGTACCAATACAACTCCTTACCTAAACTATATACGTTATAGTACGTACGAATATTACATCTCGTATTAATATTTTTATATCTGCCGCTACATTTACCTCGGATCCAGTTCCCGAGCTTATGCCATTTAACTGGCCACTCGCGACTACTCGCGAGCCAGTAGCCTCTCCGTGATTTATGGGGACGTGCACGTAATTTAATTAATAAAGCGTCCTCAATCATGACGATCAAGAAATTGTTGTGAGCTGACTCGGTTTGTGTTGGAAATACTTTGTTTTTGTAATGTAAGGTCAGGGTATAATATGAGGTTATGTTGGTATATTTTATAACGAATTGTTATTCTACTGTCGGTAATGGGAGTAACTGCATATAAAAAAGGCTATAACCTCATATTTTATAAATAATAAAATAACAAAGTATACGAAACTGTGAACCTACTCCAACCCACCATAGTAAGGTTTTATAGTTATTGAAGAGAGATAGCAATATACTGCTTTCGGCGACTCTCTTACTTGCCTCTAATAGGTAGATCCACTGAACTCTGAATCCCCGAATACGTTTGAGTAATATATCTGTTACAGAAGTTAGTCTAGTCAGACTAGTCTTAATTAAAGTTGAATTAAAATTATCGTCGTCAACAATTCAAATAATACGGTCTAAATTATTATTTTAATAAAATGTATAAATCCAGTTTACGGTGCAATACTTTGACAGGTAAATGACCTATTACCATAGCTTATCTGTTCTCGAAATTAGCTTAGACAAACAGCCCGATAGCAAACCGGCTTCGACCAGGGGACACAGTTAAAGTGTACCTTTAGAACTGACTTAATATTTACTCAGAGTTTAATTTTTATTAAATCATCTTGCACTAAGTACTGAGTGCGTCATAAAAATGTTTTCTATTTAAAAAATAGTATATTTAAGCTTATGTACTATTGAAATCCATTTTTGGTATTTTGTAGATTAAAAATAACTTAATCTTATTTTAATTTTGTTAACTCTAAAGTACAAAACGGCTCGTTCTCTTCATCTAAAGAAAGCTTAGTTTAGTAAATTGTTATAATAACAAGGACTTAACAACTACTATACACACTTTTAACCACTAATTCGTTAAATAGTCAAAATCTTAAAAAAATATCTAGAAGAACACGATTCTGGAAAAAACACCTTTTCGATAATAACATAAAAGACATGATTCATAATCTTCATCTAATGTTTATAAGTGTGAAGACGCGGTGACAGTGTGTCTACAATCGCCGCGCGTCGCTTTGATGTAGATAATTGAATGATTACTGCGCGAGCGCACGACGAAACTGTATCACGCCTATTTGTTCCTGTAATTGAGGATGATTGTATTAGAGTTGTGTAGAAATAAGATAATAGGACACAAACTTGATTATAACAAATAGAACTGTAATTTACCGTTTATGAACGTGTTTTAAAAGAAACAAATACTGCATATAAAAATATATCAGTTTAATAAGGTCGCTTTACGCCACCTAATATCTAACGTTTGATAGAACTTTAAAAAAATAATCTTAAAACAATAACTTTTCAAACTCACTCCGCTACTTATCTCAATCTATTCACTAAACTTCTCTCAATCATAACCCGTAATTAAACTCAGATCCCCACTCAACAATAGCCCAACAAATGTATGTAAACTTTATGGAACCGTGAGCCCATAGTTGTACGTCACGCCGCGAACAATCGTCGCGCGCCGCTTTGAAGTCGATAATTGAGAGTTATTGCTGCGCGCGCGCACGGTAGCTCTATCGCGCCTATTTCGATCCATAACGTGCATTTGGACTCTAGGTGAGCGATTTTTGTTATTGTAATCAGATCTGAAATGCCAATTAAAGCTGTTTCGTTAGTGAGAGCTGGTAATGTGTGGTCTGTTTATTAAATTGTGAATAATAAAATATTTAAATTAAAAAGTAGGGATAATTTTTTCAATACCAGAAGACAATTGTTACGTTTATACTGTATTTATCAGACGATAATATTAAAAAGCCTAGTTGCAATAAAGAAGATTGGAAGTAGGTGGTTCCTTTTGTCGGTAAAACATGTTAAATTATTTACTGATATGAATCCGCTCCGCGTATTCCCCCGCTGGTTCTCTCGCCCGCCCCTCGTTTCTTCATCTCAGGTCTCTATGGAAGGATAGCGGCGTTACGTCATGTTCGCAATTTACGACAATGTTAATGTGCTTTACGATTGTTGACTGAACACACGGATTTTGAGTTATGGCGGGCTTTGCATTTACTTATAGGACCTGGGACCTATAATCTAGTAGTCTACAGTTTCCTACTGTTTCTTAGGTTTGAGGATTAAGGATTAGCTGAATTGAGGTTTATTGCTGGTTAATGAGTCTAAGTGGGTATTTGTGGGCCGTGTAATTTTGTTGTTAGAGATATTATGGTGGTTTCAAAATTGCAAACTTATGAGTACCTATAATACTATGAATTTAACTCTTCTTATTGTAAGATAATTTTAAGTGTTATGCTGCATTGGTTTCATGTAGCGACAGACAGAGCGTCTCTTAGTGTGTTGCCTTTTCAGCTGATTATGGATTAAGATAAATGTAAGCTGGTCCACACTACAGGACTATTTTGTTTTGGGGGTAAACGACAATTGAACATTTTACAATAACAATTATTAAAGAGAAAGTCGGTATATAAAAGATGCAATTATTGACATAAATAAAAGGAATACAATTTTCAGATCAACCAATTTGTAGAGCACTTTGTAAAAAGGCAGCCTTTAACATTTTTTCCTTGCACCTGTATCCAAGTCAATTTGAAACAGCTAAAAACCACGACATTTTATTAAATTATGTTAAAAAAGTCTTACTTAAAGCTTCTTTGACAACGCAAGAATATTACAGAGATGAACAAAAACTTTTGACAAGGCAAAATGACAGAGGACAATATTTTAAAAAATGTTACATGAATAAGTTTTTAATGTTTTCATTATTGATCGGAATCAAAGAAAAACATGATTTAGATCACCTGCTTTTTGTTTTTCATTGTATTTTAAATGTTAAAGTAAGTTTATTTTTTTATGTGCAAAACTTGCACAATATGAACGTCATTAAAAAGCTGTAAGAAACATACTTTGTCCATGACAATTTAAAGCAATTTATCTTAGTCAGAATCCAAATATAAGGTTTTATTCATTAGAATCATACCTAGCGGTAAAGTAGGTCATAAAGTCAATAATTTCCTTTGCGCATCAGCAGGATATTATAGAAAAAAAAAACAACTTACAATTTACTTTCAGAAAAAAAAATAGCAAGTCATTCGAAATTTAAACGCAGCTGCGTTCGCTTACCTTAAAATAAAACGCACCCCTTTGTTCCGTAGTGCTCGTGAAATGTCAAAAAGTGAGGTTAGCTGTCATTTGTCTTTAAGAGTAATCATAAGCCAGATGTGAGTAACATGTCGTCTCATATAAATAAAATTATCAATAAACTGAAAACATTATAAATTAGAGCAAAATAGTATTGAAAAAATATCGACATTAATAAAACTGGTATTACCTCATATTAGCTAATTATTTGGCCTCGACAATCGTCTAAGATATTAATTTTAGTACAAGTAATAAAAGTATTTACTAATTTCAATTGCCGCATTACATAACATTGAATTAAAAACTTTATGTACTTTAAATGTAAATACAACTATAAGTGGCATTTTAATCGTGAGAAATAGTATAGACATCCGTGTGACACCTCTTCCTAAAAATGTAGATATATAAGATCGCTCCAAATTGTAATGTGTTCATAGAAATTAATTACTTAGAACATTTCTCGCTAAGCGTATTATTTCGCTTGTCAACGTTCACCGTTACTCGCAACCAGTCTGTAGATGCATCTTTAAAATTAATCTCATCACTTTAAACACAAACTTAAGCTTACAACTCATTATTATTCTAAAAGAAAATTCAGCCTTATTTCTGTAATGATAAAGTTCTGTTTTAAATCTTTTAATTTTTCAGGTGTAGTAGCACGTTAGGGATGACATTTACAATTTTTTTCTTTGCATATCACGTCAATCTTAATATGTAAGTTGTAAGGTCGAAAATTATCGTTGTTTTAAAATGTTATTCTTGTTAATTTTTATAGATTATAACGATAGAGGAGTCGTAACGTAAATTGTCTGGTTTTAAATATAAATATAGGTATGTTGCAGACATGTTTGTAATTTAGTCATTGCGTTGATGTCTGGTGGTTGTATAGTTGTAAATTAACTTCATGAAAATTATGACACGAAGATGTGTTATTATAATACAATTGAATACTGATGCCGGTAGCAATGTTTGTGATGCATTATTCATGGTTTCTTCGAAGACAGTTTTCTTTATTACTCGATTAACGAAACATGACATTCAAGTTGATACATGCTTCGACACAATTATAACATTTCTCTAATTGATGCGGTATCGAGTATTCATGTGGCTTTTCTTTCCTTGTTTTTTTTTTAATATTCTTTTAAATGTTGTTATTTTTTGTTGTTTACGTTCCAGCTGCGTTGACAAATGTAGGAAATTTCGTTTCTTTTTGGGATAATAGAAATTTTGAATAGTTCTCCGTTTTAAATATACCAAGGCTAAACCTGTAAGAATACAGTTGACAATTGGGGGCATTTTGTACAATATGTATTGTTTAATTTTTTTTGTTAGAATTAGAAATTTTCTCATCCTGACAACTATTGAAGTGTAATATTTTTTCTTTCAAACTGTCCACGCGTGTCATTAAAACCAAAATAATGCTTGAACCTAGAATTTTTAACATTCCTCTAGTTTCGCAAACTCCCGCGACACATCTAACTCAACCTTTTTTAATCACACGGGATTTCGTCATAACGATTTGTATCTCTGTTCGCGGCTACTTTCGCGAAACTATAATGCATAAGTTAAGAGATAAGGTTGAGTTGTGACGTGTGACGATAGTATCGGTGTGAACGATTGCCCCGTATTGTGTTACCCCTGACGGCGGGGTAATCAATATAATGGGGAATGTCTTCTGGACATGCTAAATGGAATCAAATTATAATTCGTCCTGTCCGTTAAGTGTGGCCTTAACCTTACGTCGTTGTTCTTCGCATTTCGAATTCGGAAGGTTTTTTTTTGCTGATATTAAGTAGCTGTTGCTTGCGGTTGTAGTTGCACAAACATTATCCTTCTTTAACGAAGTCAAAGAAGAAAGTAGCTTACAATATGTGTTAATCCAAGATGTCAACTAGCCGTTAGGGCGTGTGAAGATAGGTGAAGTAAGTGAAGTGTTCCCCAATTTATTTCGTCTTTAGTAAATCTCTTTGTCATTAAGTGCTATTGTCACTATCCATTTTCGAAGAAAGTGCAAAATAATCTATATCACTTAAAAAGTATAATTAAGTTGCCAAAGCGATACCTTGAAACAGGCACATTATTATTAAGTACATTTTCTTCTTGTCGCATCATCAGAATTTAATTAACGACAACGATCTAATAGGCTCGCATTAAGCTCTATTATCCAACATCACGTTAAATTATAAACAATTACAACACACCTGTATTGAGATCATCATATTTAAGCAGTGTATAGCTCGGGGCAGGCTTCAGGCAGATGGCCTACCTATCTCCCGATCTCACGTCATTACAAGGCAAAGGCGTGAATTACGATATATGCAAAACATGATAACTATGAACAGAAAACATCGATACGGTAATTGCTTGTTGAAAACTAGAGATCGATAAGTTTTATCGATAGTAATCCAATGTTTTTATTAGGTCGGCCTGTTGATTGAAATTTATGTAAGTCGAGTAGTCGAGTTTCTTTTATTTTTATTGCGAGTGACAAAGTTAACGGGTTAATAGAGCAGTTTTAAATTGAACTTTGACCGGCGTGATGGTCAGTTTGATAGGCGTTAAATGCACCATCTATTTCTATACCATCACGTACCTTCGCTATGGGTTTGGCGGCTTTGTACCATTACCATTAGATAGGCATCGAGTAGACACAACCCTATCTGGGTTGTGTTTACTCGATGTCTATCTGATTGTATTTTTGCGCTCTCAAGATCATCATCATTATCATCATCCTAGCCTCAGGCCTTCTAGCTTCTGGCTACCCGTAATGACTGTCAAAGATGTGTAAATAAACAACCGGGACCCATAATTTTACGTGACTTCGAAAACACGGGTTAACTAATTATTTCATAGATGGATACCATCCAACACCAAGTACTTACCGTCCAACACCAAGTACTTACCATCCAACACCAAGTACTTACTAGTGGGATTAGTGGGATGTGATAAAGCAACAAAAAATTTAGTTTTTATTCTTGTTAGTTGCAGTTTGTCGAACCTAAAATCGAACAAAATTGAAAATAAATGTGCATATGTTTGCACGCGAGCTTTTGTCTTGCCTCCTAGACATTATGATCCAGTCAGGTCACTAAACCTGAATCTATATTTGTTTGTTGTTTTACCGTCATCTCGTTTACATATCAGCTCGTAAACGCCCACGGAGCATCCACACTAAACTACTGTTGTGGGTATAACATAATCATTGCGCGTGAAATCCGATTTGTATCGCAACCGATATGTGGACGATCTTCTTGGTGTAAGCTTTTTAATGTTGTAGAATAGTAGGGGGTCTACTAGACTCCACCATCTTGCGTTCAAAATGACAATATGTGGTTGTAGAGTCCCCGTTACTAATTTTAATCGTACGGTGATAAAAGCTTAGGTAAACATATCTTTATGAAATATCAAACGTAATTAAAACGAGTTTACGTAAATCCATACAACGCTTAGATGATAACACCAACATAATAAATCTCCCCGATTCCTTTCCGTCAACATCGACCGTACTTGGCGAACAATTATCCCTTAAGCTCACCGATAAACATTATCCGTGACCGTTTCCTGCCCTAAAACGCGAGGATGGGTTCGATTATCGCCTTTTTTTAAAGGGCTGCGTGTGCGCCTCTCGCTAATTTGCGTCTATATCGTAAACTGCGCATAGCGTTTAACCCGCGCCGCGCAACGTGGCGACAGAAATGTCGACACATTACCGACGTAACGAGCCGACTGGCTACCAGTGACGTGACTTGTTATCGATAAAAAGTGCGCTATGAATATGAATTTATTTCGACGCTTCTGAAATATAATCGGCTGCTATCTTGATGTACAATGTGAATTATTAAACTGCGCAGCATGGTTTCGCACGCTACATTTTTATGATTTGCTGGTGGGTTATTGCAAGGGTGTGCATGTTATTAAGGAATACAAAGAGGATGAAGGCTTGAAAGCTTATAGTTTGGGTACGACGTATCTTTTGTAGTAAAAACGTAGATTAATACTTTGTGTGCTTTCATAAACCCGTGTTATTATGCTGTAAAGAAACACATTTCATTTAAGCTGAAGAATACTATTTTATTGTATTTCATTTAGTTGAAGAAAAAATAGATAATATATATTTAGGTGATAGTGTTCTTATAAAAGAAATACTTGTGCATATCCATATCATGCCGTTTGATAATTAATATAATACTAGGCACGCTACGTGTACCGTCGTGTACATTCATGTTCAGTTTAGCACTTGTTATAAACTTGAATGGCAATCAATAAAATACATTTGACTGCAGAAATATGCTGAAATATTTTAAAATGACATACAACATAGACTGCTTCACGTTGTTAAAATAAACAAAACTTGGTGTACATCGGTCGCTAACAAATCGGCTTGTTATCAGCCGATCGGCGGCTATAAGTCGTGGCGTCGCATCGATAAATATCGATATAAAGTATCGACACCAGCCGCTGACGACACGCGAGATCGCACAACACTAATTCACAGGTTGACACGCGACTGTCATGGTGTACTCGGGATATAAGTTTGTGTGTTGCTCGGTTCGGAAGCTCGCTGTAACTCTAACTGGTAAACATATGTATTATAATTATGGACATTTGCCCATTCGTTAGAAGATCGTTCAGAAATATAGGTTACATCATGGCATATTGATCTCGAGTTCATTACGACTTGTGAAGCTTGAACTAATAAATTGACGATAAAAGTATCATAAAAGCGTTGCAATATTATTGCTTTGTAGTTTTATAATAGGTATTCAATCATCTATATTTAAAACAGTAGCGAGCTTGGTCACCACATGCAAATGCAAATCCGTGTGGTTTTGCAAACCATTGCGATATTTTTAACATATGGTCATTCTTCAACAATACGACTGACTCATTAGAATTTCTAAATTGAAGGACACACCGGTATAATGACACATGACTTGCGATGGTCAAATTCAAATTAAGTGACCTCCAAAGTGTAGTAATGGACCCATTGTTTACTTGGTGTAATATACGTATCGAGGCAGTGCACGCTTTGTAATAAAGAGCAAAATAATATTTAAAAGCTGTGATGTAGAAGATCAGAAAAAAAAGTACTTAACTATGTAAGACCTTCCTTGCTCACTATTTCTGTATTCCTAACAGTTTAAATAGATCAGTAGTCGCATAAATACTTATATATTCTATTTATTTCTAGTGAGTTGTTATAACAGTGTGTTGATACCAGTATACCTTATTAGTATGCACATTACTAGTAATGTAAATTATAACCCTTTAACCACAGATGTATCTAAGAGTTTCATCACAATGGGATAACATTTGACCTCACAGCCTCACGACCCCTCGATCGCCATTCAACGCGATCATATAAATAAGTTTCAGCATTTAATTATGCACTGCGTAACACGAAACACCTGTTCCAAAAACATTCGGTAGAGAGCGCCACGTGCGACAGTGTTTACATTTCCTATCGTATTAAATATAAACCCTTAACCATCAAGACAGATCTCGCGTGCTTCAGAGGTGTTTCAAAGATACCACTACCTTGCACTCAACTACCGTTCCATGACGTCACTCGAAAAGGACAGAAACACACGCACCTCACTCGAGAGAAAGGGACCGACGCAAGATAAAAACAACATACCAAATACGGTGATCACATGTGACTAAATATCCCTATAAGTGACGATACCAAGTAATTATTAATACGAAATTTTCGCAGTTTTGTCGTTTTTAGTAAAGAATCCATTTTACAGTATGGCGGCGTCGATTTTTCGCAACGCGTTGCGCAGGAGTGGACATTTTCGACACATGTGGTGCGCGCGTGTGTGCGTAAGAAGATGTACGCGGTATATTGGTGTCCGTTATAGGTTTTTTAGCGATGAAAAGCAACGTGTCAGGTTTTCTAGCGGTGTTCTCCTTGTGTTTTATTTATTACGATTTATTACTATTTATTATGTAAGGGGGTAAACGACACTTATCTAAAGAACTGCAGCAACAGTTCATTTATTTTTAATTAAGTTTCATGTGAGTAAATAAGATTATACTCTACTTAATTGATATTTTTCTTAAGAAATGCTTTAATTAAGGGCAAAGGCCAGACTAGAAGCACACCGTATCTTAGAAGATCTAACATAAACACAAAAATTATCATATCGTGGTTTGCGATTCTAATCGCGTTGCTCTACAAACTGTATACATAGCTACTTTATACCCGGCCTAGCTGTGGGTTATGAGAGTAAGTTGTTTATTGGTGCATGTAACTGTGTTCACGTGACAAGTCCTAATTAATTCTGGATTGAACCCCGGTTCTAGGTCTCAAAGTTGGTACACCGGTACTTTTGAAATTTACCGTTCCTGGTTGCTATTTGATATTTTATTGAATAATCGGGAAGTCGCAGAAAAAATATCCGTTTACGTACTTCGTTATTTTAAGACAGTCTACTGTAGTGTCTAAATTTCCATGTCAGTTTCAAACAAACACTGTTTTAATGATTTTCAATTGCCAGAATACTTTTAAAGTTGAAGTCAAAAGTCGTTATGCATTAAAATGAATTTTATCAAATCTTGTGGTTTTGTTAATGTCCGATAATACCACGATAAAAACCACAAGCTTTCAATGAACAAACTTCTAAATAGCCGTAATTTATGTAAAAAATATGTATTAAGGAAACATTTATTTTTTAAACTACTATTTTCATATTGGAGCGATGAATAAGAACAATTTGTGTAGCAATATTAATTTTTGTATATGTATCTTCATGAGTCGGAATAGAACCTGCAACATAACAAGTATAACGCACATTAACGTAGTAACTTTAGTATATGAATTGACCATAAGTTCTGTTACAAAAATATCGAAATCTATTTATACCCCTGACATAATTGTTTCATCTAATCCCATTTAAAAAAAAACGACTTAAGAAAGGTGTTCACAAAAATTCAAGTCACATGCGCAAAGACACCCCAGGACAAGCATTCGTGGATCACTCAATGCTTACTCGTTGATCGATCCCGGGACACATCGCGTTCAGTGGGTTTAACGTATTGACCACTCGGCTATCCATGGAGTCATACTTCTATGAAGCGACCTAAAATATTTAAATTAATCAATTTGAATATTCCATAAAATAGATTAAACCATGTACACTTAAAATTAAATATAATGATTTATAATAAACTATATTAACACCTGTTATCTGTTCCTTTGATCTGAGTTCACCACTCAAACAACGACTTGCATCTTAATAAAGATCTTCGTTATACCTTCGTTATAATTACAGTAGTTCTGCACAAACAAACAGACGGTTATCTCAAACTATTATCTTGGTTTATAGTCATAAATTGAGATTTAAAATGTTAGGCGTAGATTACACTGTGCGGAGTTACTATTGACTGATTAAGGCTTGTATTCTCGCTAGTGACCTTGTGCATTTGGACGAGTGCGGGTTTGATATAGATGCAGTATTTATAAGGGACGCATTTTTAAATAGTTATTATAGAAATCAGACATATTTTAAAGAAGTAACCAAACCAAATCATTTTCCTATGTATTGCAAAGCAGTAGATTTTCTTTTGAAAACTAGTACGTAACGTTTGCCGTTGCTGTTGCCGAATAATAGTTCATACATGCGCTTAAGGAGGCTTTAGTTGGTTTTCGGACTATACCAGGCAGTTAGTAACTAAGGACAGCGGACCCTCTTGTGCCTCTTTTAAATTGTCTGTCATTTGCTGTATAATTCGTGCATGGTTTTTTTCGTGTCATAAATTATCTTGTGACTCTCAATTGATTGATCTTTGGATAGGTGTCGATAGTCATTGTTCAGTTCATTCAAAGCTTGTTGGCTTAATATTAAAATTACTTTAGAACACGCTCCTTTTTAATAAAGGACTCTTCAACTCTTGCCTTGTAGGTTAAAACACAAACAGTAGCCATTCAATCAACGATTTTAATGTTGACATAATAACATTAAGAAAACTTAATTAAATTCACCTTCACCTGCGTCTAAAAACTGGCAACACTAAAACCATCATCGTAATGTTGCCAGCATATTATTCTAAATAAACTTATAAACATAAAGTAGTGAGTGCACACCCGGCCTTATGCCCTAGGCGCCATTGAGACCGTATCTCGTAGATCTACGCGCATGCGTACTAACATTAGCACTGTTTATTACTTAGCTCACCGATATCATACTTAGATTTCACTTAGCACTTACACTGACAAGCCGATATCTCCCTTAAAATAATTCTGCTAAGGTTTAAAACACTTTGCTATCGATAAAACCTTTTAAACATTTCGGTTATCACTAGCTTGAAGCTTATTGATTTAAAGAGATAGTATTAAATTGCTTTTGTCTCCTTTTTACACGTCAGCTTTATGTATATATGTCCCTTTCTTCTCAGTAAATCTATTGGCAATGTTAGGATATCTGAGCTCAAATCTCGGAGACCAAATGTGATTTATTGGTACAAATAAGTGAAGGCTGCCGTTTGAATTCTGTTAAAGATCTTTATGTTTCTCAGTAAATTGTTTTATTATCACTTATTTATGTTTGCTTGAGATACATAGATAAATTAATCACTGCGATTCTATAAGGTTTTAAGAGATAAGTGACGTTATTTTATTTGACTTCGCGTTACTATAAAACTAATCGCTCAAATAAATTAATCTGTTCTGTTTGAGTATATTTATCACATGATTAAATTAGAACAATTTTCGTCTCCAGTAACTTAAATAAAGTTTTCATCAAATCAATATAAAAATAATCCCATCCCTGTCAGTATGAGTTCTTTCTCAATGAATATAACAAATTCTCTACAGTATTTTTATGACCAAGCATTAGAAACAAACAACATACCAGTCAGTTTTTTCTACCAACCGTTGACAAACCTGAAAGCAAACGGAAGTTCTAATAATCTTAATGACGTATCGTCTAGTCTTCACCTATTCATAAAATCAGTGAATTGAATGAGCATTCCCATATAATAAGGTAACAGAGTACCACAGCCTCTTCAGTAAGAATCTAGCAGTTGTTGAAGAGAGACATCGCTCTACGCCAATTAGAACTCTGTCCCACTTCCACATTTTCAATAATATTATTTGAAGACGTAGCGTTAGACCCCCAGATTAGAATCATCCTTACATCCCCAATCAGCGTCACAAGTGAACCAGTTATTATTATTAATAACTAAGAAACAGACACGGATTGACAGGCGACGGAACCCGTTCCTTATCGCTCAATCGACAGGTGAGAAGTTATAAGGAACCGCGAGCACATGTATAACGGACACTTAATTAAACAATATGAAAGTTTTGCTCCGTTTTTCCGAAAACTGGAGGAACGTATTGGACATTGGCACGACTCTGCCTTAAAGCTACTATAGAAGCTACAAGGAGGTGCAACGTTTTATTATTTAGGTTCACTACAAAATTTATGCACTACCATCTGGGTAATTCATTTTTTAACATACAGAGTACAGACATATTATAATTGCCATATCGTACAGTTTCAAGTCCAAATTAACTTGCTGAAAAATACTTGATTTTGAATTAAACCTTAATCAAGAGTTCACTCAGTCATCTCGAATCAGGCTCAAAGTTAACCTATAAAAAGAAATTTTGCACATACCTTTCCGCAATAAAGCCTTTATTTTCCGGCCATAATAAAGCCTTCCATCATATCACAGCATCAAGCTTGTAGTATGTCCAGTGACCTCTTGAAGTTATCGTTGGTATAAATGGGGCACGAGCGACCGACTCGCCGAGATAACGCGGCGGACGGGGCGCGCCGTGACGTCACTTCCTTGTCGGCGCGTGCGCCGCTCCACTAAAGTAAGGCACAAGTGACGAGAGATTATCTAGATAAGATGGTGGGTGTCTTTGTATTTGTTTTGGGTTTTGTTTGAAAGGATTGAAGATTTGTTCTTAAATGCATTATTAAAATACATTTGAAATGTGATAAGATAAAAATTAGGGCAAATAATTGTATTTTTTAGCATATTTATATATTTTATACTTGAGTATTTAATTACTACATTTGTGTCCATACCCCAAAATCTTGTCGATATCTACAATCCCTTATCCGTATAATCTATGCCGTAAATCAACCCAATATTTACAAGTATATAAGGCCAATCGATTAACAACTTAGTTATAATAACTAGCACTTCCTCGAAACCTCATTCTTTCCTTTCTGCTTGGACCATACAACCAACGCGAGGCCGCACCGCTTCCGTCACAGAACCAAACCTTTATGCACTGGTCTTAAACCTTATTCTTAAGTCCATAAGGTTCAAAATTACATATTGAAGTTATATACGTTGTCTTGGTTAAGGTTTTTTGATAAAAGAGTCTTGGTAAAAGAGTTCAACAGGGTGCTTTGAGGATGTCCGTTAGTATTTTACACTAGAATCAGGTATTTGTAGCGTTTAGGCATTCATTATATAGTTTTTGCGGTTATTTTTAAATACAAGTTTTGGAGGTTAGAACTCACTTTCAAACGTGAATATTTTGTAGGGGTTTTGTTAAACATTTTTATTTATTTCTACATAAAATGAATAGTTCATAAAATGTTTATTGTATCAAATCTCGCTTCTGTACAGTTTTGTACTATTCAACTTGGTAAAAAAAGTATTCTGAAAATAAAAGTTTTTTTTAGCTAGCCGTGCCAGCAATGCATATCTGCATTTTCACAGGTTAATCCAATTTCAATGTTCAGTAAAACGTCATTGAGTCGGAACTCCACACGGGGCGCACTACACGAACTAATCCGTTTTCATCCGCTCTTTTTGTACCCCTTCACAGATTGGATCACGTGGAAAGCGGAAAAATCATATTGTTCCCGTATTGGAAATTTTAGGGTTAGTTTTATGCCTATGTTTCGTTGGCTTTTTGTAAACGAACCAGTTTTTATCCAATGAATAAATTGTAACTATTTTTACTGTGTGTTTATTTCTATCTGATATTTATCTAACATGAGAGATGTTGCTGTTATTATGAGCAAATCTTTAAATACTGTAAGGGATAGATTTCTTCTTCTTTCCTTCTGCTTATTTGACATCACCGCTGGGCAAAATCTATATATGGACGTGTCTCGCGTGAAAATAGGACAGGTGGTTAAGTAATACCCACCTATTCCAACTTATTTATCATCTCGCCGTCCTTACCACTTAAGTTGGTCATCCAACAGACACTGGGTCAATTATTTCTTATGAACGCCGTGCCATCATTGGATGATTATTTGCGTAGTCTGAAGCTCATATTTATTACTCGAACGTTGATGGTGCTTCAATTAAACCGTGGGATATTTTGGCCAATTCGGCTGGTGCATTAAAAATCAATTATGGCGAACGCCCGCGGCTCGTGTGTGATTAATATTGGTATGAAAATACTACGGTGACCTCTTTGACCGCCAGTGCTAGGTGCGGTGTTTATGAAGTATCAAGTATAGTGACATCGATGCTGTATATATGTGGTGGGCAGAAGTGATCGTTACGCTTTCCGCTATTGATGGATTTTTTCTTGCGTAGAAACTTTGGATACTAAGCGGTTATGAGATCAAAACGAATAAGCGTTGTTACACTTTTGGCTTCCCCAATTTGCTGCGGATTATCGAGTTTAATTAGTTTGTTTATATTGTCTCTTCAATAGTTGTTAAGCTTGCTCGTTGTCTCTTTGACTCCATTCATTTCCAGGGTCGTTAGGAGTCTTTGCTTGTGAATTGCGACGTATTACTCAGAATGGTTTTGACCACGGGCTACTGCTGAGTATTTTCTAACAGCAACTAACAACACCCGTGGAGGCGTTAGAATAATGGAAGCGTCATAAAGATTGACATGAAAATATACTAGCTTGACCTTTCTGAGTTATCTAGCTTGTGAAATGTTTGGCAGTAGTATTCCCCAGTCTTGGGGGTTTTAAAAGTATTTATTTATATTATTTACAGTTAAAAAATGGAAGCAAAATTCTAATTCTGTTACTTTTAAGTTTATTGATTTTTTGCCTCAAAAATACGCTTTTGTATTGCTGATAATATTCTAATTATTTACTCACTAGCTGTTGCCCGCGACTTCGTCTGCGTGGTTAGAAGATATAAGTTATGACTTTTTCTTCGCTCCTATTGGTCGCAGCGTGATGATATACATAAAGCCTAAAACCTCCCTCGATTAATGGTATATTCAACACAAAAATATTTTTTCAATTTGAACCAGTAGTTTCTGAGATTAGCGCTTTCAAACAAACAATTAGTATATACATAGTACATACATAGTATATACATAGTAATTAGTATATATATAGTACAATTAGTATATAGATGCCAACGATATCTTCGCTACGTTTCATCGATTTTTAATTTCTCGCGCGGAGATTTTAATATTACGATAACTCATTACCTATTTACGTTTTTGGCGTAGTGTAAAAGGCAATTTGTTCTATATTACATGCATAATATATCTAACTTATTTATTTGGATAAGGATTAATACTGTATTGTTAAAAAGAGGTTCGTAAGTAACCAATAATTTTACTGTATTAAGAAAACACATAAAAATGGTTATTGTGGGTTATCCTTGGAAGATAGACATATACCACCGCGGACTTTTTTGTAGATCTATTAAAGAGGTACAAACTTGCCATACATTGTTTTGTTGTAACTCAAAAGGTTTTGGCAGCGTTCTCGATGAAAGCTCTCGAATGGCTTAATTTTTTCCGACATGTTTAACTAATATCGCTGTAATATCGTCAGTTTACACAAAACCTAAACTTATTATACACTAAAACCTTCCTCAAGAATTGCTCTATCAATCGTTGAAAACCGCATAAAAATCCGTTCAGTACTTTTCTAGTTTATCGCGAACAGACAGACAGACAGACGCGGCGAGGGACTTTGTTTTATAATATGTATATGTATAAGGATAAGGATAAGGATAGCTGTTGCCCGCGACTTCGTCTGCGTGGTTAGAAGATATAAGTTATGACTTTTTCTTCGCTCCTATTGGTCGCAGCGTGATGATATACATATAGCCTTAAACCTCCCTCGATTAATGGTATATTCAACACAAAAATATTTTTTCAATTTGAACCAGTAGTTTCTGAGATTAGCGCTTTCAAACAAACAATTAGTATATACATAGTACATACATAGTATATACATAGTAATTAGTATATATATAGTACAATTAGTATATAGATGCCAACGATATCTTCGCTACGTTTCATCGATTTTTAATTTCTCGCGCGGAGATTTTAATATTACGATAACTCATTACCTATTTACGTTTTTGGCGTAGTGTAAAAGGCAATTTGTTCTATATTACATGCATAATATATCTAACTTATTTATTTGGATAAGGATTAATACTGTATTGTTAAAAAGAGGTTCGTAAGTAACCAATAATTTTACTGTATTAAGAAAACACATAAAAATGGTTATTGTGGGTTATCCTTGGAAGATAGACATATACCACCGCGGACTTTTTTGTAGATCTATTAAAGAGGTACAAACTTGCCATACATTGTTTTGTTGTAACTCAAAAGGTTTTGGCAGCGTTCTCGATGAAAGCTCTCGAATGGCTTAATTTTTTCCGACATGTTTAACTAATATCGCTGTAATATCGTCAGTTTACACAAAACCTAAACTTATTATACACTAAAACCTTCCTCAAGAATTGCTCTATCAATCGTTGAAAACCGCATAAAAATCCGTTCAGTACTTTTCTAGTTTATCGCGAACAGACAGACAGACAGACGCGGCGAGGGACTTTGTTTTATAATATGTATATGTATAAGGATAAGGATAAGGATAGCTGTTGCCCGCGACTTCGTCTGCGTGGTTAGAAGATATAAGTTATGACTTTTTCTTCGCTCCTATTGGTCGCAGCGTGATGATATACATATAGCCTTAAACCTCCCTCGATTAATGGTATATTCAACACAAAAATATTTTTTCAATTTGAACCAGTAGTTTCTGAGATTAGCGCTTTCAAACAAACAATTAGTATATACATAGTACATACATAGTATATACATAGTAATTAGTATATATATAGTACAATTAGTATATAGATGCCAACGATATCTTCGTTACGTTTCATCGATTTTTAATTTCTCGCGCGGAGATTTTAATATTACGATAACTCATTACCTATTTACGTTTTTGGCGTAGTGTAAAAGGCAATTTGTTCTATATTACATGCATAATATATCTAACTTATTTATTTGGATAAGGATTACTACTGTATTGTTAAAAAGAGGTTCGTAAGTAACCAATAATTTTACTGTATTAAGAAAACACATAAAAATGGTTATTGTGGGTTATCCTTGGAAGATAGACATATACCACCGCGGACTTTTTTGTAGATCTATTAAAGAGGTACAAACTTGCCATACATTGTTTTGTTGTAACTCGAAAGGTTTTGGCAGCGTTCTCGATGAAAGCTCTCGAATGGCTTAATTTTTTCCGACATGTTTAACTAATATCGCTGTAATATCGTCAGTTTACACAAAACCTAAACTTATTATACACTAAAACCTTCCTCAAGAATTGCTCTATCAATCGTTGAAAACCGCATAAAAATCCGTTCAGTACTTTTCTAGTTTATCGCGAACAGACAGACAGACAGACGCGGCGAGGGACTTTGTTTTATAATATGTATATGTATAAGGATAAGGATAAGGATAGCTGTTGCCCGCGACTTCGTCTGCGTGGTTAGAAGATATAAGTTATGACTTTTTCTTCGCTCCTATTGGTCGCAGCGTGATGATATACATATAGCCTTAAACCTCCCTCGATTAATGGTATATTCAACACAAAAATATTTTTTCAATTTGAACCAGTAGTTTCTGAGATTAGCGCTTTCAAACAAACAATTAGTATATACATAGTACATACATAGTATATACATAGTAATTAGTATATATATAGTACAATTAGTATATAGATGCCAACGATATCTTCGCTACGTTTCATCGATTTTTAATTTCTCGCGCGGAGATTTTAATATTACGATAACTCATTACCTATTTACGTTTTTGGCGTAGTGTAAAAGGCAATTTGTTCTATATTACATGCATAATATATCTAACTTATTTATTTGGATAAGGATTAATACTGTATTGTTAAAAAGAGGTTCGTAAGTAACCAATAATTTTACTGTATTAAGAAAACACATAAAAATGGTTATTGTGGGTTATCCTTGGAAGATAGACATATACCACCGCGGACTTTTTTGTAGATCTATTAAAGAGGTACAAACTTGCCATACATTGTTTTGTTGTAACTCAAAAGGTTTTGGCAGCGTTCTCGATGAAAGCTCTCGAATGGCTTAATTTTTTCCGACATGTTTAACTAATATCGCTGTAATATCGTCAGTTTACACAAAACCTAAACTTATTATACACTAAAACCTTCCTCAAGAATTGCTCTATCAATCGTTGAAAACCGCATAAAAATCCGTTCAGTACTTTTCTAGTTTATCGCGAACAGACAGACAGACAGACGCGGCGAGGGACTTTGTTTTATAATATGTATATGTATAAGGATAAGGATAAGGATAGCTGTTGCCCGCGACTTCGTCTGCGTGGTTAGAAGATATAAGTTATGACTTTTTCTTCGCTCCTATTGGTCGCAGCGTGATGATATACATATAGCCTTAAACCTCCCTCGATTAATGGTATATTCAACACAAAAATATTTTTTCAATTTGAACCAGTAGTTTCTGAGATTAGCGCTTTCAAACAAACAATTAGTATATACATAGTACATACATAGTATATACATAGTAATTAGTATATATATAGTACAATTAGTATATAGATGCCAACGATATCTTCGTTACGTTTCATCGATTTTTAATTTCTCGCGCGGAGATTTTAATATTACGATAACTCATTACCTATTTACGTTTTTGGCGTAGTGTAAAAGGCAATTTGTTCTATATTACATGCATAATATATCTAACTTATTTATTTGGATAAGGATTACTACTGTATTGTTAAAAAGAGGTTCGTAAGTAACCAATAATTTTACTGTATTAAGAAAACACATAAAAATGGTTATTGTGGGTTATCCTTGGAAGATAGACATATACCACCGCGGACTTTTTTGTAGATCTATTAAAGAGGTACAAACTTGCCATACATTGTTTTGTTGTAACTCGAAAGGTTTTGGCAGCGTTCTCGATGAAAGCTCTCGAATGGCTTAATTTTTTCCGACATGTTTAACTAATATCGCTGTAATATCGTCAGTTTACACAAAACCTAAACTTATTATACACTAAAACCTTCCTCAAGAATTGCTCTATCAATCGTTGAAAACCGCATAAAAATCCGTTCAGTACTTTTCTAGTTTATCGCGAACAGACAGACAGACAGACGCGGCGAGGGACTTTGTTTTATAATATGTATATGTATAAGGATAAGGATAAGGATAGCTGTTGCCCGCGACTTCGTCTGCGTGGTTAGAAGATATAAGTTATGACTTTTTCTTCGCTCCTATTGGTCGCAGCGTGATGATATACATATAGCCTTAAACCTCCCTCGATTAATGGTATATTCAACACAAAAATATTTTTTCAATTTGAACCAGTAGTTTCTGAGATTAGCGCTTTCAAACAAACAATTAGTATATACATAGTACATACATAGTATATACATAGTAATTAGTATATATATAGTACAATTAGTATATAGATGCCAACGATATCTTCGCTACGTTTCATCGATTTTTAATTTCTCGCGCGGAGATTTTAATATTACGATAACTCATTACCTATTTACGTTTTTGGCGTAGTGTAAAAGGCAATTTGTTCTATATTACATGCATAATATATCTAACTTATTTATTTGGATAAGGATTAATACTGTATTGTTAAAAAGAGGTTCGTAAGTAACCAATAATTTTACTGTATTAAGAAAACACATAAAAATGGTTATTGTGGGTTATCCTTGGAAGATAGACATATACCACCGCGGACTTTTTTGTAGATCTATTAAAGAGGTACAAACTTGCCATACATTGTTTTGTTGTAACTCAAAAGGTTTTGGCAGCGTTCTCGATGAAAGCTCTCGAATGGCTTAATTTTTTCCGACATGTTTAACTAATATCGCTGTAATATCGTCAGTTTACACAAAACCTAAACTTATTATACACTAAAACCTTCCTCAAGAATTGCTCTATCAATCGTTGAAAACCGCATAAAAATCCGTTCAGTACTTTTCTAGTTTATCGCGAACAGACAGACAGACAGACGCGGCGAGGGACTTTGTTTTATAATATGTAAGGATAAGGATGAAATACTTTGATCATCATTGTAATGAATAAAACACGTGTCTTTAAATACTGTGCGTATAAAAAAGCAAAATTCTTATATGTTATACTTGTAATATCACTAGGCATGCACTAAGATATGCTTGAGTTCGGATTGCGATCAGTTTCTCAGAATGTTGATGACGCTCCAGATTTTAGACATATTTCATCGGCTTAGGTGTGCTCAACATTTTCTTGGCTATATTAAACTTGGTATTTCGTTACATGCATATTTTTCCTTAATGGATTGTCGTCATTCTGCCCACCCTAGCTGAATGTAGATTTCGATGTTATTTATTATTTTTGCAAGTTTTATCTTTTTAGAAATCGGATTAAATATGTTACACTGTTAACATAATACAATGATTTAAAAACGGATGCTTATTGTACAGTAAAAAAATCATGCGAACATTATTTCCCTCTATCCATCACTGCAATACAAACCACCTTAATTAGCGCAAGCTTAATTATTGCATAAAATTTCTTAATAATCTGCTAAGAGGATTACATTCTCCAATAAAACAAAGAACTGAAATAAAATCTCATTTTACGAGACGTTTTCCATAAAATGTTGGCAGCCCCGCTCTGATGCTGAGCCGTGTCCGATTGCATTACAATCAGCGATCATTATTTTAAACATTAATTGACAGGTCAAATACAGCATCTTTAATGATATTTTTGCTTTCACTAGCAATATCGTATTATCCTGAGATGTATGTAACCTTATTTATAAAATTGTGAGGGTATTTGTCCCTTAAATTTTCCACTCTTACTAGTTAGTAATCATAACGTAGTAACATTTTCCATACCGAATAAGTAAAAGAGCAGAACTCTGCACTCTGTATGGAATATGTTTTGTACCGAAATTATCTAAACAATTCGGTTTTTTTTGCCTTCTATATATAAGCCATTAATAGAAAGTCGTGTAGAATAAACACTTGGAAACCCAACTTACACATCCAACTCTGACTAAGCTGAAGAGTGTGTTTGGTTGAACGCGCTAATCTCAGGATTTATTCGTTCCATTTAAAACTTTTTATATAGACATGTCGAGAAAAGCTATCGTAGACCACGAGAGAGTGAATCCGAAGGGCTCAGCCTATATCTGTAAAATATTCTTCAATTACAAAGACGACTAAAGCCTACTAGTTTGGGGTGTCCGTTATATAGCCAGAGAGCTGCCATAGTAGCGCAGGATATAGGAGAGGATTGCCTAAATTGACAACATTAAGTGGCTACAGTGAGCTTTTAGCGTTAGAGTACGGTCAAGCTACCTTGCTACGTATTAGGATTAGATTTTTGACAAAAAAAAAACGAATTTGTCCGAGCGATAGATTTTGGAAATAAAAGTCGCATTTCAATTTGCAATAAAAGGTGTTGCGACATAAAAATTATATTTCTAGAATTTTATGGCAATATGTTTAGTTCATTTCGATAGCATTGTGTAATTAGCCCTTCCAGAATACAAAAAAAAACGAGGTGTTGATAGAAAAGGAAAATCTAATGGCATTTTAAATATAAGACTGATAATAAATTCATTTTAATGAGGAAAAACTGGACGGAAGCTTAGCGAAACCAGATAAAAATTATGTTAAAAAATAATAACCGATTATAAATGTGCAATACAAGTTAGATAATAGTTCTAAAGCTTTTTGTGATGACAAAAGAACTACAAAATGCTGCTTTTTCTTTTAAAAATGTGAAGGGACAAGAAATAATATAAAACTATTGCACTTCTCGTTTTGCTTTTTTTGTCGCTATAGCAATTTGCAACACGCAAGTATTGGAAAGGCATTAAACTAATATGGGTATATCTAAAGGAAGTCATTCATACATAATTTCAGTGAGAAGAGAATTTTTTGTGTTGGTATTTTTTAGTTGATTAGTGTTGGATCAAATATATCACCAACCATTGCATTTTAGTAAGGAATCAAGTATTTTTATTGCCTTATCTAAAAATGCTTTAAATTTATTTTTGAGCTATAGGGTATGGCCTATCTTTGTAGCTGTTAAGGAACATACCTAATAGAGGGAAAAGAAAATTTGGGCTGTTTATCTTACGGTTAATTATCCTACTTTTATCTCAAGTCGTATGAAATTAAATCTAATCATCTCTATGTAAATCCTACTCGTACCAAGCCTGGAAGCCATTTAATTACAACGCTTTGGCGAATAAAAAAATCATTCGTCAAATCGAGTTTGGCGGCTGTGTGTGCCGACTTTTTGCCGGGACTCAATGTTAATTTTATGAAGTTTAATTAAAATTGTATTAACAATTCATGAGGCCGCGGGGAGTCTTTCGTTAAACTTACTGGCTTTAATTTATCCGTGCCGGTGTGAGATCCGGAGGATTGCTGCCATCATATCAATTAGACAGTTCGAAACACAATAGGAATGTCCAACTTTAACGAGATGTGCATTTTTCTTGGTTTGTGAACAAAACGCGATTATAATTGTTCTTTTTTTCTGGCATTATTTACAACGGTCTGCGAGATGTGCGAGAATTCCAATTTTGTAATTATAATTGGGCTTTTTATTTCATAGCGTTCGATTTGTTGGTTAAAAGAAAATCTTTTATTTTAATAAATGTTTTGCCATGCATGTCCACACTGTTTATTTTATAAAATAGGTTTTTATTTGCACTGGTAACTTACAAAAGTGACTGCAATAAGCTAAGTCGGTCTCGGTAGCAAAGTGTCCTTATCAACAGTTTTTTTTGCGACAAAGTAACTTATGCTGACTGATATTTTGTTTGGATTAATGAATTCTGTGCAAGGTATTGTCAGTAATTTTGATTAAATAAGTATGGCATAATCAATCACATTATTATGTACAAATATTAATAAACAAAAAAATACAAATTTCATCCATTACGTATTCCGCCGAAAATTAATTCCAACAATGGTAATTGATGATTTCACATGCTTACTTTATTATTGAAGAGAAATGAGATACCTCAACAGCTCATCAAATTTGTATGACGTTAAATAATCAATTGCCATTGTTGGGCTCAATCAGGCTGCATTATAGTGTTTAAAAAAATACCATTCGCCTCTTATTGTGAAGACAAAGCCATCCAAAAGTACTCTCATAAGCACAACGTATAAGTTTATTGTTAAATTATTTTTATGATTATTGCGTTATGAATATTTATGTGCACTTGATTTTTTTCAAATTTAATCGTATTAGATGCGTCATGCGAAAAAGCCCTTGCCAAAAGGCAGGTGTCGCCAACGTTTCGCGAAAATAAAATTTGAATTCAATGTGTCGTGGTGATGGTAATTTTGTATTCTCAATTCAAATGCCACCTGAATATTTATTTGGGAATAAAAGTCAAATCTTTATGACTTATGGCAAGGTTACAGGAAAAAACACTTTTATGATTTTAAAACTCAAGTTCCAGTTTCAGTTCAAGAAAATAATTGGTTTAAATTAACATTTTGTATGAAACTAAAATATTGAATAAAAAATAATTTAAGCTTTATGAAAATATTAACATCAAGTTAAACTGTCAAGTATTTGCCGCATCGAAATATTTCGCGGCAAATTTAATTCTACTATTTATATAACTCCACAGCTGGTCTCAAAGTTTCTAGGATAAAATACCTTGGTGTTTGTAAAGAGAAAAAAAAGGTGGCGTACTCGTTGACAGACGTCACTTAACGAAGGTGACAATAATCATGATACTAGTTAATTAGGTCGCTATACTTGCTATTCCACAGCATTTTGTGCAGACTTGCACAGTATTTGGTTCGTTTGCGTGTACTAATGATGCACGATACATTGATATACCAGCTGATACAGTTACTTTTAGAATGCGTTAAATAGCTAAAATTGTAGATTGGAATATATTTGCTTTGTGCGTGTGATGTTGTTCGATTCATTTTATGTCACACAAAATGTTGACGATCTCTGGAATAATTTGTCGCTTTTTTGTTTTTATGGAGTGAGTAATCATTTTAACCTTGATCGTAACAACGATTAAAAAGGATTTGCAATTTTTTGGTTGTAGGTGTATGTTTTTGTAAACACATACACCGTTCTGTTTTTTAAGACAGATAAACATACAGTTAGTACAGCAAACTATTGCATTTCTTTATTCATTCAATTGACGTTACAACGTCGAAATAGGAATAATGCAAATAATTTTGAGGAAACCATTCCCTTCCATCAAGTTAATAAAAAGAAGGGTTTCATAACATAAAAAGTAAAAGCGGTTTGCAAAAGACCTACTTAACTAAACTGTGGGTTGCGATCAAGTGAATCGTGTCCGATAGCTATCATCGATACTATCATTAAAAACGCTAATTATTGGCACTTACAGACTCGCTTCACTCGCCTCGGCTGCCTCCAATGAGGTTAACTTATGCCAATTTACAGACAATGCACTAACGAGTGGTCGTAGGGTCCTCACTCATTTGTGACTGCGCACCTGTTCCGTGGATTAATAACGTAGTGTTTCAATCATGCGAGTGTTTGAACGCATCTGAGTTACCAATGATTTGTGATCAATGTCGATGATCGTAAATACTGCGCAGCTGCAATGCCTTGTTGATTTTTAGGGGCCCGTGGATCCGTATTGATAAGACACATTGTATGGGAATGGGTTAAATAGGTAATATGAGATAATAGTACAATATACACACGTATTTATCAGTATTTAAGAATGTTCAAAAGTTCATACACAAATGTATAAAAACTTAGATTTTTCCACTTTTCGGTTTATGAACTGCAATAAATTCAAACTTTATAATAGTTGCGGCGTTTTTCATCTGAATATTACAGGAAAATAAATGTCGAATACTTTTCTGATAATATATATTCGTTTAAGAGTAATTATGTCAGTGCAAAATGTAAACAACAATATTCTTCTCAATTAACCCTTACTGCGTCGTCGGTTCGCGCTTAACCCTCCACTAACAGTTATTTACGGGCCTGAACGTAGCTAGTTACAATTAATTTTGACGTATTACAACTGAACAGTTTTTGTTCTGTTCGTACTACATACCTGAATGCTATAATTAGTACATTAAAACTATGTATTGCATAAAGATCTGACAATGATTTGTCGGTAAAATTGTATGCCTTAAGAAATTATGTTCTTATGGCTGGGCTGAACTTAAGGGAGTTGTAATACCTTCCTATAATTTATTGATCACATTTCAAATTTCGTTTAGCGTACATTTATTTACAACTATACTTGTTCAATTTCCAATCAGTCTACGTTGAGTTAAGAAACTCGAAAATAGCCGAGAATAAAGAAATTATTTTCAGTCTCATTTATGAATATTTATTGGACAAAAACATATCTGTACATATAAATGTAAAAGCAATGTCAAAGGTCGGTACAGATGAACCCTCAGTAAATTTAAGCAACTGTTTTTATTTTTTAATCTTAAATTGTTTCTTACAACTTTTTCTTGAGTTTTTATCTTAAAAATGGTGTGGTTTATATCAGGCAGAGGTTATCGGAGGCGGGTGTAATGGAAGGAAAAGTTGTTGGGCCCTAGTGCGAGCTGGATGTTATACAATAATCTTATCGAATCAATTCGGGAGAGGAGATTCAGTGTTACTTCCGAAACTCAAACTTGTATCGGTCACAGAGTAGAGAGCTGGAAAATAACAGTAGTGCAGTTTGGTACTTCCAGTCAAATACTGGATTGCTACCAAACTTTGTAAAAATGTCTATTTGTCAATACATATACTTCACTTAAATAAGACCATAACAGCATGGTCTTAAAACGTAATTTCAGTTAAATTCTGTAGCTAAGGTGTAAGTTTCAGTATCTGGCAAATACAGTTTAAATTAAATTAGATTCATAGTCAAACTTCTTGCTGACTAATATTAATATAACTTATGTATAGTTAAGGTAAGTAAAAAAAAGTTCTTGATGGCTACATCTAACTAATTTATTTGAAGGAACATTTTTAACAGGCGCTAAGCAAAAAGTCTCAAACTTCACACAAGTTCATGTAAAACTTTGCTCGAAACCAAACACCCTTATCTCAGAATAACTTTTAATACACTGTATTTTTTCCTCTGTGGCTTCTTAATAAAGTGTGTTGTCAGTGAGTGAAAGTCTACAGATTTATACCGCGGCTCGTACTCATCCTTATGTAAGTTCGGTTCTGGGTTAATGGAATTTATTAACATCACCTCCCGTTTAGTGGCTAGCTTTAATTGGAGACGATTTTTTCGAAGCGAGAAAATAAGTTTAATTGTTTCTGTTCTTGGTCAGAATTGGGGAATTTACAGAGTCTTGGTTTCGCACAATGGAGCTATAGTAATTAAAATTAACAAAAAAGCCCACTTGAAGTTAAAACGTTTGGATATTATAAGGTTCTTGTTAAATATTGTTATTTGTCACTAGAAGATAACACTTTAAAGCCATAGATATAAAATTATCTGGTTTGTTCCACAGACCGCAATAGATATAAAGATTCCCGTAGCTGTTATAATTTGATACGTAAGAAGTTTTATATGTGATCATGTGCCAATAGCGCGGCAGCGGTTCCTAATGTTCTCATACTAAATCCAAGCTTTAATTGTTTTAAGCTTTTCGTCTATATGCTCAAAATATATGGTTTCCTTGCGCATAGTAGTTGTACGAAATCTTCACTTTAATCCATATACGACCACATCGTTGTTCTTTCCTAACCCGTCAGTAGTCCAGATTTTCCTCCGAAACAGTAAATAAAAATTAACCTGAAGCCTAAGCCCAAGATACTAGAAACTCTAACAATTACTGTTATCTTATTAAATTAATATCTCAGTAAAAACCTCAACATATAGAGCCATCGATTGAGATAACTACCCGAGCGCACAATGACTAAACAAAACAAATGTTAGACGTGACTGGTGTGTAAACATCTCGCTGACTCACTGGTTCCCGGTAGAGAACGAAGGTGTCCGAACATCTGGTGCCAAGGTTCCTATTGTAGCCATCTAGATTCATCACCTATTATCTGATAAGGATCTGCTTTCTGTGTGTCTTAGGATAAGTAGGTACTGAAGCTTTAGGATTAGAAACTAATGAGGTTATAGAACTTTTGGTATTTAAATTTACTTGATTTAAAAATTATTTACCTTTTTTAGCCATGGCTAGAAAAAAAAATGATCTAATTATATATTTTTCGTAAAGGTAAAAAAACATACCGCCCTTCCGTTTTCATTTTTTATTATTTTTTTATTGGATTCAGAAACCGTTTTTAAGCTTCGATGCCTTAGAAATGGAATGTTGACAGTAAGAGAAAAAGTGCATTTTATAGAACCAATTCTTCTAATCTCTTTTTCTATGCCATTTTCATCCAGCCCTTGTCTGTAACTAAAGTACCATGTTTATCCTCAAAGTTTATCCATATTTAATTTTCACACTCTTGCAAATAAATAAACAACTATTACTGGTTAGAATGTTATTGATTGGCAGATAAGCTTGACATCGTTGAGATAGATTGAAAGGTGTATGGCGATAATAGTCCAACGACGTTATTGACTCGCCATCGAAAGGTCGTGGGTTCAATTCCTAACCCGTTAAACTTTATGGTGGACACACACCTAGGACATGCAGTTTACAGAGAAGAATCGCATAAGCAAAGGGTGTTGCTTATCTAAGTATATGTCTTTAGTGTTATATATGGGATCACATCGTGACCCTGACGATTTAATTTTGTGTTAAGGACTACCGCAATGCAAACCCTTAGACGTTTGTACATATATATTTTGACAAGAGGTGTTGTTGTCGGAGACTTGAAAGTCAAGAGACAGAGGAGTAGCAGACACAAAGAAGGGCCTATGATCATCATCATCATCATCATCATCATCATCCACAGCCTTTATCCTCCCACTGCTGGCATAGGCCTCCCCTTTTTCGTGCCAATTTCTACGGTCCTGTGCTAACCTCATCCAGACTCGAACCGAGACCTTTATAATTCATCGACCCATCTTGCTCCCGGACGACCGACGCTTCTTTTGCCTTGTCTTGGCCACCATTCTGTCACCGCCTTAGTCCACCTGCCATCACTTCGTCTGGCCAAGTGGCCTGCCCAAGTCCACTTCAGCCTCGTTATTGTGTCACCGACGTCTCGAACTTTGGTTCGTTTTCGGATATCCACATACGGTCTCGGTCTTGGAGTTTGATGCCTAGCATAGCGCGCTCCATGGCTCTCTGTGCTACTTTAATCTTATGGACAGCCTCACGTGTAAGCGTCCATGTCTCGGCACCATAGGTCATAGTGGGCAGGACGCACTGGTTAAAAAGACGAGTTTTAAGGCACTGCGGAATTTGGCGTGACTTCATTATATCGTCCAGCTTCCCGAACGCCGCCCATCCAAGTTGCACTCGTCTGGAAATCTCCTTAAGCTGGTGCTCCTTGCTAAAAGAAGAATATGACCAAGATACACGTAGCTGTCTACAGTCTCCAGGACTTCATTGCCAAACTCTAATGGAATTGAAAGAACTGGAGACGTTCGACATCACTTTGGTCTTCGATATATTCATTCTTAAGCCCACCTTTAAGGAAGCATCCGAAAGATCTTTTATGAAGCTTTGGAGATCGGTTGAATTTTCTGCAAAAAGAACCAGATCGTCTGCAAACCTAAGGTGAGACAGGAAGACACCTATGATCAGCAGTGAGTTATTCAAAGATGAAGATAATGATGCTGATGATCAGAGAGTTGCGTTGCCTTGGTTACGAAAAGCTAATCGGAGACTTATCTGGTCAAATTTAGAAATTATTTATATCTAT